>NC_046659.1:4854323-4861560 GCF_010883055.1 Belonocnema kinseyi | reverse complement strand
TGATAAGGACGATTAGTTTAACAGAATATTCCGGGTACAATCGTTGCAACTCCCTTATAAGGTCTCGATACCTCTCTTTCTTTTCATTCTCTTTGGCTATGATGTTTGTGTCAGCTGGTGCCGAAAATTCGATAACGAACATGGTTCGCTTCTCGAAGTCAAGAAGAACCATGTCAGACCTCGAGTGAGCAACAGAAACAATTGTTGAGAATATAAAGTTCCAGTATATACGGCACTTCCCATTCTCGACAATTGACTCAATTTCCCTAGGAGCATTTAGAGGAGCGATATTAAGGTGAATGCCGTAGGAGTGACAGAGATGGTAATAAAGCACTCTTAGTGCCGCATTGTGCCTTTGAATGTAGGTCGTTCCCGCGTGAGTTGGACAAGTAGATAGTATGTGAGCTAAATGCTCGGGGTGTGCATGGCACGCCCTGCAGCTATCTTCGGGAATGTCTTGGCTCAAAATGTGGTGACGCTATGTTAAGGTGGAAATGACACCGTGCATCCTCTTATCGAGGAGCTGTTCACGAAAGTTTTTTTCTTGTGCTTTCTTAATCTGGGCTTTCAGGAGTCAGTACTCGAGATACATAAGATTTGGTTTTCGAAAGCGGCATCAATCTCTCTATGCACCCAACTATTTGCGGATGAACCTTTAAGATTTCCAAAAGACAGATGATAAGTCTATGTGATGTCGAATCGAGAGCTTTCCGATAATCAATCCAGGCCGTCGATAGGTCACGCTGGTAGAATGCTGCATCTTTGCAGACACATCTATCGATGAGCAGGTTCTCCCGATATCCGGCTACGCCTTTTTTTGAGCCTCGTTGTTCATACATTTCTTGCCACACAGGTTCAATTGCCTGAACAAACCTATCATTTAGGATAGCTGTGAATATCCTATAAAGCGTGTTCCGACAAGTTATTGGCCTGCAGTTCTTCGGGTTAGATAAGTTGCCTATTTTCGGTAGGAGTATTGTGCGCCCTTCCACCAACCACTCTGGAATCGGCTCTTCCGACTTCAAATATGAGGTGAAAGTACGGGCCAAATGCTGATGGGTTGTAGAAAACTTCTTCCACCAGAAGGTTTTGATACAATCTGGTCCCGGTGCGGAATAGTTCTTCATCCCTCTTAATACTTTTTTCACCTCCTCGGTAGTGATGGGTGGGCATTCTTTATCAGGTGTTATGAGGGCAACACATAACTCCTTGAAGCTATTTATATTTTCTGAGTCTTCGTCCAGTCAATGCTGAACTTCGTAGACTTCTCTCCAAAATACTTCGACCTCCTCTGATTTGGGTGGGTGTACGACAGTAACTGGAGGGTCTTGGAAGAGTCGAGATGGGTCAGAGAGAAACTGTTGATTTTCTCTGACCCACCTCTCCCTCCGCTCTAGACTTCTCTTAGCGTCAGATAGTATCCGTATTCCCTCAACAATATGCTGCCTGATGGTCAGCAGCATTGACTTGTTAAGTGTGTGATAACGGGTCCGGAGTTCGCGCGCGAACTTTCGAACATTGGCGGTAAAATTCCTGCCAGATGTGATGTAGTCAATCGCACATTGAATGCGGGACGCGTACTGACTTGCCCAGCCTATCTTTATGGCAAGTTGATGCATTCGTCTTTCGGTCTTATGATCAGCCGTCGGTTTTGTTTTACGGTTCGCATCGGCCAAAGCTCTCGCTGCATTATACACACAAAAATTGATAGCCCAGAGGTCGGATTCACCGGAAAAATGTCCACGAAGCTCGTCATCCATTTCAGCTAAATCTTTAGGCTTGAGAGAAACCTTGGTGTTGATGTTTCTCCGGGTCGTAAAGCATCACTCTTCATCTATTGGATGCCTGCCCGCGGTTGGTCTTAGTGTCGCCTCTCTTTCTTTGTTGTCGGCTTGTTCTAGCCGTGGTAGAGTAGGCGTTCCGCTTACATAGCCCCTTTTACTGAGTAGTTCAGCATGGTTTTTCAGACGTTGCTGCGAAAAGTTCGATAGCTCCGGGTATTTCTCGCACCACAGAGCATGCAGCCGTGCCATGTAACCCCGTTCACGGGCCACACTCGTATCCCAGCACTCTAGCAAGTCGTGATTCAGTTGCTCCGTCCACCCAAAGGTCGCGAGATCCCGCCAATCCATCGCATTGAATCCGTTTTCATTGGCTCCCCCAGCTCTAGATTGGTCGGCATTGTTGGCCGACTCATTGTCGGGAGCCCTGCGGGTTCTGTTGTTTTGAACCGCACTTACCACAACTATGTTTGGTGTTGTCATTGTTGTTCCCACGAGAAGCTAGGGAAAGGGGTTCGTCCATCCTTGTAGAGCCCCGCATGCAAGGATAAGGCTGCGTACTCTGAGAGGTCGCTCCGTATCCCAGAGTCACCGTTCTAGACACCTTACCCAGGTGTCATTCAGCTTTCGGCACGGTTTTCACACCTCCGCTTGGGAATTAATTCCTTCGGGACCACCCGTGGACAATTGTCCGCGACTGCCTATTTATTTTTGTAACCATATTCAGCAGAAACCCTTGGTGCAGGGACCATCTATCTGCAACCCGAGGACACGTTCGGTCGCTTTGTCATAGATCCTTCGGTTTGATTCTAGAGGAATCAAAACCGAAAAATTCCGTTTCGTTTAGTCCCTTTTTTGACTGCACTTTAATCGCATTCGAATCGTTTCGCTGGCGCTGTAATCTTTCCAATCGCTCTCGTTATCATGTTTCGACCTTGTTAAACATTGAAATGATATATTCAAATATCAAATCTCTTCATAATAATGCGAGGAATTATAAGCCTTTTGTCGGTCTGTATACAAATGAAAGTAAATGCGATGTAATGCTATAAAAGTGAAAAAAACGCGTTTTTAGCTTTTTTTGAGGTTGTGTAACCGAACAAAAAAAATGTCTACCATAAAAGCTAATATGGAATTTAGAAGTACTAATCTTCCCCTTTCAAACCTACTTGGATTCATTAGGATATCTTTATTTTTCACCAAAATATTGTAATTTGAAATTTTTTATTTTAGCGTTTTAACCCATTAACGCTGAGGTGTTCAGATTTATACAACGAATTCTCTATTGCTGACGGTATGATAATTTTGCTTCAGAATATTATCTCAGGGGTTTTCGAGGGTTCCATTTCTATTGCCGGTATCAGTTTTTTGTTATGACCCCTAGAAGATCCATTATGGCGGCCACAATCTAGAGCTTTAAAAAGGAATAAAGGATCCTGGACAAAGTACCAACAAAAAAGTGTGCAGTCGTTTGGAACCAAACTTCACACATTGATAAAACAAAAGAAGACGGACTGCGCGGAATGCTACTGTGCACTATTTGTGCATTATGTTCACATTCGCTGTATGTGCGCGCTGTTCTACGGCGTAGACAGTCTTCGATCCCTAGCTAGTTTACTGAGCTGGCGCACAGTGGGAAAAAAGCACCTTTTTTGGACAAAAATCGACCGACAGTGCCGACAGTTAAATAAGTAACTAAAAATAATTTCCAGTGGGTTAGAGTAACTGCAAAAATTGTTAATAATGTTATAAACAAATTAGTTCACAAAAGACATTTTTTCATGAATCGCAATGATTGGCTAATTTTAACCCATAGCTTTTGTATAAAGTTTTGTATAAAGGCTTGCTTTTTTTGTGGAATCAATTCGAAATGTCTTGCAAAAGACTCTTTGCTATTATATTTGGAATAGTGACAAAAACTGATCATTATTTAAACAATTTTTATAAAGAATTGCACATTTGGACCATTTTTTCAAGTATAGGCTTGATCTTTTTTGTGGAATCAATTTGAAATGTCGTGCAAAAGAATCCTAGCTGTCATATTGTTTATAGCTATTCGTGCTTCAGTGAAGGAAAATCGAGCTCACTTATTGGAGATTGTGATACTCTCAGCCATTTTTGACTTATGTGGAACTGAAAAGGGCCGTTTTCAAGTAGGCATTCGTGCTTCAGTAAGTAAGAATCGAGCTCACTCATTGAAGATTGTGATACTTTCAGCCATTCTTGAATCATGTGGCCCCGAAAAGGGCCGTTTTTAGGTAGGCATTTATGCTTCAGTAAGTAAGAATCGAGCTCACTCCTTGAAAACTGTCATGCTTTTAGCCATTTCAGACAAAGGTTTCATCTTCCTGGATTCTACTTTTCTATAACTGCTTATCAAAGGGTTCGAATGTCGCAGAAGATGATGAAGAACATCTAGGTTCGTCATTTGTCTGTCAGACATTCTTGACCGAAACCGGTTATTTTAGCAACCGATTTAGCTTTTCCCAAAAAGGAACGGACGACATTTCCGGTATTTGTTGTTCCATAACCCTGCTTCACCACATCAACTGTTAAACACAGTTTGGATCTTAATTGTATCTGAATACGTTCCTTTCTTGATTTTTTCATTTCCTTTTTTTCCTTTTTTCTTGCGGAAAACTTTTTAAAATCCATATTATAGGAAACATGTAACAAATATTCCAGAACACGAATCCAGGCATGCAACGTCGAGAGACCAAATTTATAATGTGCCTCATTGCATGGAATTTAAGCTACATATGGTAAGTTGTTAACATGTTTTGATCTAACTCCACAGATATTGCAGCGAGAAGATGCTTTCTGTCCAGTTAGAATATTAAATACCTTTCCATCAACCATCGTACACTTCAGGTAAAAGCTGATATCATAACTCATTCCACTGACACTAATGGAATAGGTACGAACTTTTTCCAGCAACTTTATGTGATAGTGAGACTTTTTCTTTACAAGAGAATCAGTTTCTTTAAGGAAATTAAATTTAATTGTCCTACAGAAATTGACAGATGAAGGTGTTTTGTTCGTCCAAATAATATCATCATTTGCTTTTAATTGAAGAGGGACGAAGGAAATCAAAAAAAAAAAAGATTTATCCGTGAAAAGGCTCTTGTGATAGCTGATGTTTTCTTCACTCTCAGAATCACTGTTATAAGATTCATCGTTTGCATCCACATCATCACTCTTCTTTGACCACTTTTGCCGAGTCATCTGATGCGCAGAAGCACCGTCCATACCCCACTTTTCAAAGAGCACTAGTTTTTTTACAAAAAAGATTAGCGAGGTCATCTTTTTCCATTTGCAACCAGATTCGCTTAACTGTAGGACCCAGTAAACTTATGAAATGGACACTTGCTCCTCAATTAGATGTCTCTATATGTTCACTGTTTCCTGGATAACAAGCTTTTTTCGCTTTGGAGATCTTTAAATACGGCAGATAGGAATCATTGCCAGTTATTTCTTCATTCTACTTTGTTAGCTTTTCGTATTTCCTCTTCGACATACCTAAATTCACGTACATCGCTAAGATTTTTTGGAATTTATTGTCGTCATCATCTTCCTTACGAAACTTCGTCCCAGATTCGCTATCGGACTCATTTTTGATCAATGAAAGTACTTTGGATAATTCCTCCTTGCTATAATTTGAAGCAAGTTCTTGGACGCGCCTTTTCTTCGTCTTTTCGGATCCATCTTCAAGTGATAATCGTGGTCTTTCTCTCTTTAGAACATTAGTTAAGCCTTTTGTTCGGATAGGTGGGCAAGGAAAAGGTACCTTAAACTCTGCTTCTCAGTATGCAGCATGATTTTGAACAAACAATGCTTTTTTGCTACAAACACTTTTTCATTTTCTATTATACAAAGGCATAAAAGAGTCAACCAATTTTTTTCTTATAACCATTAACTAACTTTAATCAAGAGAAGACGTAGCATTAATATTATGCAAAATCAAATCTACTTTGTTACATTTTGATTGTGGATCGCTATTTCAAATGATGTCACATAAGTGCTGATTTTTTATTCTGTTCCATGTTAAAAAATACTTCCAAGGATTCCCTCAATATTTCCGTGGAAACAAGCAGTCTATTTGTGAACGTCTTCCATGAAGCAAAATAAAACAAATGCAGAAAAACAAATCAACAAACAACTTGAAGTTGCTCCTGCTACATTTGACTGTTTTTAGGTATAGTTGATACCAAAAACAATTTATTTGTAGCTGCAGCAACTTCAATTCGTTCCTGATTTTGTTTGCTTCATATGTTTTATTTTATTTCAAGAAAGATTTATTTGCAAGCAGTCTTTGCCAAGACATTTTCAGTTCATTCTGCCAAAAAATCTAGCCTATCAAAAAAATAGTAAAACTGTGAATTTGTTCATAAATTTTTTTAAAATAATCACCAGTTTCTGTCATTATTAAAAATATGTCAGCAAGAGTCTTTTGCAAGACATTTTGCATTGATTCCGCAAAAAAAACAGAGCTACTCATGAAAAATGGTAAAAATATGCATTTGTTTATAAAAATTATTTAAATAATTGGCAATTATTATCCATTCCTAACTTATTGTAAGCGCAAATCATTATATGTGATACTTTATACAAAAGCCATGGGTTAAAATTAGCTAATCATTGCAAATCACAAAAAAATGACTATTGTGAATTAATTTGTTTATAACATTATTAACAATTTTTGTAGTTACTCTAACCCACTGGAAATTATTTTTAGTGACTTATTTAATTGATTTATGACCTTTTTTAATGAATTTGAAAGTCTTAGAAAAAATGGTATCACGGAAAAGTTTAAAAACACAAAGTTGTAACTTTGTTGTTCAAACAAAATTTACGTTAATTCGAATTAAAATATCCGCAGTTACTTGTTATAACTGGAAGCCTTACGGTCATTTCTAAAAAAAAAACATCAAAATCCATTAAGAATTGCACTGTCGGTCGATTTTTGTCCAAAAATGTGCTTTTTTCCCACTGTGCGGCACTCAGGTAGATATATTCAAAGGTGCAGGCAGCCCGTTTAAATGTTTTAAAGGCTTTAAATGTCCTTTCCGAAATTCAAATAAAAATACGATCATAAATAATAACACAGGCCCACAAAAAAAACAAAAGTGTCTGTGCAATTGACCAGACCTGTATATTCTTATATATTTTTCGACGCTGAATCCGAATTTGCAATAAAAAAGTAGGGTCCAGCTACTTTTTTATGGGGTTTTGCTCGAAAAACCTAATTTTTTACGGTTTTTTCATTTTTTTTTAAATAAAAAAAAAGAAAGAAAAATTTTATTTTTTTGACTTCAGAATCGAATTCTACGGGAAAAAATACATCGAAAACCATGTTTTTTTTTTACAAAAATTTCAACCCACCATACGGCGATGAAAAGGCAGAAAATCGCGAAAAGTGAAAATTTGCTTCAAATTTGATTAAAATGACATTAAAA
>NC_046659.1:4849425-4854223 GCF_010883055.1 Belonocnema kinseyi | reverse complement strand
AGGCTTTTGCTCGATCGTCGTATTGATTCCTTTACAGACTGTAACCACCTATCTCACGGTTGTGAGGCGTGGTTGTGGCTGAAATTTTACCGCGATTTCGCTAGAACCGGATGCAATTTTTCAGATTAGCACCCGCTCCTGGCGAAATCCTGCGGTTGTCCTTATGACAAATTTTTAATTATATACTGTACATAATATACAGTGGTCAATATCTCAACATATAATGTAAAGACGGCCCTATACATATTTTGTTAATAAATTATCCAAGACATATTATAATTTTATTTATTTTTATTTAATTATAATTTTATTATAATTCTAACAATTATTTTAACAAATCTTCAACAAACATGATTTTTAAGTAGAATATATACAGTTCGAATTGTAACCGCCAACGTTTCAATCATCAGAATGTAATAAATTGTCATCAAATTTTGATACGAATCAATATCATCCCGCGTAGAAACGTAATGGGGTATTGCTGAGAGCCTATTGGGGTTTCGCTATTTTTATTAGGGTCCGCATAGGGCAAACTGTTAGGGGCCGTACTAATATCGGGACAAATGTCCTGACACTTTGAAAAAAGTAGCTCTATCTCAGTGAAAAAAATCGCACTGAGTTCGCATTTAGCAATGCTGATTTGAAATCATTCTACCTGTTAAATGACGTTTTGTCGTATCTCAGTGAAAATTTTTTATTCTTGTAAGAGCAACGGATGTGGAGAAAATTATTCTAATTGAAGCCTAGATCTTAAAACATTAAAAAATATTTAAAATTGTGGTCACCAGAATTGTTAATGCAAGAAAAAGATATCTCTGGTTTGAAAAGAGATATCGAGACGAATCAAGACTTAAAAGAAAGTGTTTCGTATACTGATAAAGCTCGGAGCAATAAAAATTCGATAAAATTGTAAGTTTACCTGTAAAGTGAGCTCGCATAATTGGGACCTTAATGAGCTATCCTAAAGTCTCTTGAGGAAATAGTGTACAAGAAAAGAGGTTGAAGGGTGTCTATTGCATGGCCGCTCGTGGCCGCTTGAAGACTTGAAAAAAGGGGTCTGCTTCTGTACGGTCCCGTGCAGAGTGTATAGTCCAGTCAACGGGGAACAAATATCACTCAAAAAAAAAATTAGTAAAAGTAGCATTTTTTCACAGGTACATTGGCAATGGCTTTATAAAGATATTGTAAAAAGTCCCCAAACATACGTGTACGGCGAAGTTCCGAAATTGTGGAAAGTGTTAAACAATAACATGTTTTTTAAAATTACTCGAGAACGGTTGATTTTAGGTAGAATATGGTGATGTGAAAAAATGTTCATAATTTTATAGTGCACAAAAAAGGTTGTATCTATTGTGGACCTATTATCTACGGCTGCGCTATGAAATTGGATTAGCTGCACAATTCTTTTATTTCTGAACAAATAAAATAAAATCTCAAATATCCTGGAAAAAACGTCGGAAATATATCAGGCGATTTGTACTGGAGCAAATGCAGGTTCCTATTAACAAAAAAAAAACGACTAAGTCATTTGCATGACAAACTATCAGTATAAAATGAGCTCAACTTCAGTGTAGTATTTGATATGTTTAAGAGGATGCTTTTGAGATGAAACTTCTTGCAAGTGTTCCTCCATTTTCATACAATACATTTTCCAATTTGTAGGTCAGAATAATAATATTTAGGGCCTCTTTTGAAGCTTTAAACAAGTAAATTTCAAAATTTAAGCTATGATATCGGAAGCAGAGGTGATCATGAGTCCTAATGGCAGCAATGGGAGCGGGGGCGAGAACGGTTACCTCTTTCGATGATATTGAACCCTTCGAAATTTTTTTGCTCACTTTTCCCGACAATAGACTTGGCCTTCGGGTGGCCGTGACGTCACTGCAATGCAGGTTCTCAGTGAGGAAAATTTCAAAAATAAAAATAAAATTATAAAATAAAATTAATGCAATGCACATTAAGCCATCTTTTTATTTGATGAAAAATATATTCTGCTTGATAATTTGAATAAGAGTAATTAGAATGATATCCTTAAGAACCTATAAAAAACCATAATTACAAAAATGAATTTTTTATTTTCAAACGCAATGAATAAGACAATTAACAACAAATATAACATCATTTTGAAATATCTATAACTCGGATTAATTTGTACTTTATTCCCTAAGCACTAAAAAATTGTGATGGAATTTACTTCACACGTAGAAGTTAAAAACTTTTCATCTTTTTACATTCTCATTCAGGGGTTAAAACTACTATGTAAAGATTCTTTTTGGTAATGTGAACAACATTCTATTGAAGTAGACTGGGAAAATATGGCCGCTCCCGCAAAACACGTTTTTTTATTATTGCTTGGGATGAGCATGATAACTCCGGGAACAATTGTCATTGGGCTGAAGTTTCTGACGTCACATGACGAATTTTTATTTTTTTATTTTTAGCTCACACATGGCCCAGTATAATAAAAAAAATGCCCAGAAACAGTGTCTCTATTTGCGAAAGCGATTCCAGCAATAAAAACACAGAAAACTCATAACTGCAAGGATATACCGTGTGTTCTACCCCAAAGCGAAGAGTGGGTGACTTTTTAACCCCCCCCCCCTATTTGAAAGGTACTATCAAGAGGTAATAAAACAAAATTAAAAAAGATTTTCCATTTGCGGACGACAGCCAAAATTGAGAAAAACTGAACAAAAAACCGTCTTGGGGAGGATATAAAGTGTGTTCTACCCCGAAACGAAGAGGGGGTAACTTTTTTAACACCCCCTATTCGAAAGGTATTTTAAAAAGGTGATGAAAAAATTTTTAAAAAGATTTTCCATTTGCGGACAACAGCCAAAATTGAGAAAAACTGCACAAAAAATCGTCTAGGGGTGGATATATAGTGCGTTCTACCCCAAGACGAAAACGGGGTGACTTTTTTAACTACCTTCATTCAAAAGGTACTATCAAAAGGTAATGAAAAAACAATTTAAAAAAATATTTTCCATTTGCGGACGACAGACAAAATTGAGAAAAACTGCACAAAAATCGTCTTGTGCAGGATATACCGTGTGTTCTGCCCCAAAACGAAGAGGGGGTGACTTTTTTAACCCCCCCCCCCGTATTCAAAATGTATTTTAAAGAGGTGATAAAAAAATTTTTTTTAAAGATTTTCCATTTACGGTCAACAGCCAAAATTGAGAATAACTGCACAAAATATCGTCTTGGGGAGGATCTACAGTGTGATCTACCCCAAAACGAAGAGTGGGTGACTTTTTTAACCCCTCCTATTCGAAACGTACTATCAAGAGGTAATAAAGAAAATTAAAAAAGAGATTTTCCATTTGCGGACAACAGCCAAAATTGAGAAAACTGCACAAAAAATCATCTAGGGGAGGATATACAGTCTGTTCTACCCCAAAACGTAAACGAAGTGACTTTTTTAACCCCCTCTATTCGAAAGGTATTTTAAAGAGGTGATGAAAAAAAATTTTTTAAAAGATTTTCCAATTGCGGACAACAGCCAAAATTGAGAAAAACTGCACAAAAAATCGTCTTGGGAAGGATACACAGTGTGTTCTACCTCAAAACGAAGAGGGAGTGACTTTTGCAACCATTTATATTCCAAAGGGTTTTTTAAAGAGGTGATGAAAAAAATGTGAAAAAAGATTTTCCATTTGCGGTCGACAGCCAAAATTGAAAAAATCTGCACAAAAATCGTCTTGGGGAGGATCTACAGTGTGATCTACCCCAAAACGAAGAGCGGGTGACTTTTTTACCCCCCCCCCCCCCTATTCGAAACGTACTATCAAGAGGTAATAAAGAAAATTAAAAAAAAAGATTTTCCATTTGCGGACAACAGCCAAAATTGAGAAAACTGCACATAAAATCATCTAGGGGAGGATATACAGTGTGTTCTACCCCAAAACGAAAATAGGGTGACTTTTTTAACCCCCTCTATTCGAAAGGTATTTTAAAGAGGTGATGAAAAAAAATTTTTAAAAAGATTTTCCATTTGCGGACAACAGCCAAAATTGAAAAAAACTGCACAAAAAATCGTCTTGGGAAGGATACACAGTGTGTTCTACCCCAAAACAAAGAGAAGGGACTTTTTTAACCCCTCCTAATCGAAAGGTATTTTAAAGAGGTGATGAAAAAAAATTTAAGAAAAGATTTTCCATTTGCGGACAACAGTTAAAATTGAGAAAAACTGCACAAAAAATCGTCTACGGGAGGATATACAGTGTGTTCAACCCAAAACGAAGAGGGGGTGACTTTTGTAATCATTTATATTCCAAAGGGTTTTTTAAAGAGGTGATGAAAAAAATGTGAAAAAAGATTTTCCATTTGCGGACGACAGCCAAAATTGAAAAAAACTGCACAAAAATCGTCTTGGGGAGGATCTACAGTGTGATCTACTCCAAAACGAAGAGGGGGTGACTTTTTTAACCCCCCTATTCAAAAGGTACTATCAAGAGGTAATGAAAAAAAATTTTTTAAATATTTTCCATTTGCGGACGACAGGCAAAATTGAGAAAAACTGCACAAAAATCGTCTTGTGGAGGATATACCGTGTGTTGTACCCCAAAACGAAGAGGGTGTGACTTTTGTAATCATTTATATTCCAAAGGGTTTTTTAAAGAGGTGTTGAAAAAAATGTGAAAAAAGATTTTCCATTTGCGGACGACAGCCAAAATTGAAAAAAACGGCACAAAAATCGTCTTGGGAAGGATCTACAGTGTGATCTACCCCAAAACGAAGAGCGGGTGACTTTTTTAACCTCCCCCCCCCCTCCCCCCTATTCGAAAGGTATTTT
>NC_046659.1:4845163-4849325 GCF_010883055.1 Belonocnema kinseyi | reverse complement strand
GATTTTCCATTTGCGGACGACAGCCAAAATTGAGAAAAACTGAACAAAAAACCGTCTTGGGGAGGATATAAAGTGTGTTCTACCCCGAAACGAAGAGGGGGTGACTTTTTTAACCCCTTTTATTCGAAAGGTATTTTAAAGAGGTGATGAAAAAAATGTGAAAAAAGGTTTTCCATTTGCGGACGACAGCCAAAATTGAAAAAAACTGCACAAAAATCGTCTTGGGGAGGATCTACAGTGTGATCTACTCCAAAACGAAGAGGGTGTGACTTTTTTAACCCCTTTTATTCGAAAGGTATTTTAAAGAGGTGATGAAAAAAAATTTTTAAAAAGATTATCCATTTGCGGACAACAGCCAAAATTCAGAAAAACTGCACAAAAAATCGTCTTGGGGAGGATATACAGTGTGTTCTACCCCAAAACGAAGAGGGGGTGACTTTTTTACCACCTCTCTATTCGAAAGGTATTTTAAATAGGTGATGAAAAAAAATTTTGAAAAAAGATTTTCCATTTGCGGACAACAGCCAAAATTGAGAAAAACTGCAAAAAAATCGTCTTGGGGAGGATATACAGTGTGTTCTACCCCAAAACGAAGAAGGGGTGACTTTTTTAACCCCCCCTATTAGAAAGGTATTTTAAAGAGGTGATGAAAAAAAATTATCTCTTGATAATACCTTTTGAATAGGGGGGGATTAAAAAAGTCACACCCTCTTCGTTTTGGGGTAGAACACACTGTATTATCTCCCCCAGACGATTTTTTGTGCAGTTTTTCTCAATTTTGGCTGTTGTCCGCAAATGGAAAATCTTTTAAAAAAATTTTTTTCATCGCCTATTTAAAATATCTTTCGAATAGGAGGGGGGTAGGGTTAAAAAAGTAACCTTCTCTTCGTTTTGGAGTAGATCTCACCGTATATCCTCCTTAAGACGATTTTTTGTCCAGTTCTTCTCAATTTTGGCTTTCGTCCGCAAATGGAAAATCTTTTTTAAATTTTTTTTTCAATACGTCTTGATAGAACCTTTCGAATAGGGGGGGATAAAAAAGTCACCCACTCTTCGTTTTGGGGTAGATCACACTGTATATCCTCCCCAAGACGATTTTTGTGCAGTTTTTCTCAATTTTGGCTGTCGTCCGCAAATGGAAAATCTTTTGTAAAATTTGTTTTCACTGCCTCTTGGTAGTACCTTTTGAATAGGGTGAGTTCAAAAAGTCACCCCCTCTTCGTTTTGGGGCAGAACACACGGTATATCCTCCACTACGCGATTTTTTGTGCAGTTTTTCTCAATTTTGGCTGTTGTCCGCAAATGGAGAATCTTTTTAAAATTTTTTTTTTCATCACCTCTTTAAAATACCTTTCGAATAGGAGGGGTTAAAAAAGTCACCCCCTCTTCGTTTCGGGGTAGAACACACTTGATATCCTCCCCAAGACGGTTTTTTGTCCAGTTTTTCTCAATTTTGGCTGTCTTCCGGAAATGGAAAATCTTTTAAAAAAATTTTTTATTACCTCTTGATAGTACCTTATTTTGTGAGCTAAAAATTAAAAAAAAAAATTCGTCATATGCGTCAGAAATTTCAGTCCAATACGATTGTCTGCAATTCAAAATCCAAAAGTACAAGCATTAGACTTGCTACAGGTTTTTTCCAATTTACAATTCATTTCTTTAATTGAGAATGTTACTGTTGCAATTTTTTGTCTGAAATTGATCTTTTTAAATATAAATTTAATCTTTTTTGTTAAAAAATATACTATTTCGTTGAAAATTGAAGTTCATTTAATTAAAAATTTATTTTTTACTGAAAATTTAACTATTCTATTTTTAGTTGAAAATCTGTCTGCTTTAGGTGAAAATTCGTCTTTTTTGTTAGAGGCGTACTCTCAGTTGTTGAAAATTGATTTTTTCGGTTATAAATTAATTTCTTTGCTAGAAAATTAAACTATATTGCTGAAAATTTCTTTATTGTGTTTTTTTTGTTAACAATTTATTTTACTAACTGAAAATTTAATTATTTTATGTTTGGTTTAAAATTTATCTTTTCAGTTAAAAATTCATGTAATAATTATAATTTTTTAACAATTAATCCTTTTATTTGAAAATAGACTCGATCTATTCCAATTTTTGTGCAAAAGTTACCTTATTCTTTGATAGAAGCGTAATATTTTTCGTTAAAAAATTATTTCTTGAAGTAGGAAATTCAAGAGTACCATTTTTTAACAACTCATCATTTATCTGGTCGAAAAATAAATTTCCACTTAAAACGATCAATTGTCAATTAGAAATCTTAATTTTCAACAAAGTAATTAAATTTTGAAACAAATGTTTATCCAGTCTAAAATGTTTAAATAGTCATCAACCAAATAAATTAATTTTAAACAAAGTAGTTTCACTTTCAACTATGTAATGGAATTATTAACCAAAGAAGATAATTTTTTAACGAAAAACGTGATATTTGATATTTTAATCAAAAAGGATTTTAATTTTATTCAAAAAATAGTTGAATTCAGCGAAATAATTGAGAACCAGCATTGCAGTGACGTCACGGCCACCCGAAGGCCAAGTCTATTGTCGGGAAAAGAGAGCAAAAAAATTTCGAAGGGTTCAATATCATCGAAAGAGGTAACCGTTCTCGCCCCGCTCCCATTGCTGCCATTAGGACTCATGATTACCGCTGCTTCCGATATCATAGCTTAAATTTTGAAATGTACTTGTTTAAAGCTTCAAAAGAGGCCCTAAATATTATTATTCTGACCTACACATTGGAAAATGTATTGTATGAAAATGGAGCAACACTTGCAAGAAGCTTCATCTCAAAAGCATCCCCTTAAACATATCAAATAGTACACTGAAGTTGAGCTCATTTTATACTGATAGTTTGTCATGCAAATGACTTAGTCGTTTTTTTTTGTTAACAGGAATTTGCATTTGCTGCAGTGCAAATCGCCTGATATATTTCCGACGTTTTTTCCAGGATGTTTGAGATTTTATTTTATTTGTTCAGAAATAAAAGAATTGTGCAGCTAATCCAATTTCATAGCGCAGCCGTTGATAATAGGTCCACAATAGATAGAACCTTTTTTGTGCACTATAAAATTATGAATATTTTTTCACATCACCATATTCCACCTAAAATCAACCATTCTCGAGTAATAAAACTTTGTCGTACACGTATGTTTGGGGACTTTTTACAATATCTTTATAAAGCCATTCCCAACGTATCTATGAAAAAAATGCTACTTTTACGAATTTTTTTCTCAAATCCTTCATTGACTGGACTAGTAGGTACTAGTCGATGACTAGACCTGGCCATGTGGTATGTAATACAGCAGAGGTTTACACAAGCCACAGGTGCAGCACTATCCAGGATCGCCCGGCCTTCTTCAAAATTTACGATTTTTTTGAGGGGAAACTGAGAGAAAAGTCATGACACCTCAAAAAAAATCTCGGTTTCTAATGCTGAAACTTGAAGTCCCTTTCTTCTGATATGACTACAGGTCTTCAAATAAACAGTATTTTATTTAAATTATTCTAAGTAAGTAATTGCCGATAATAGTTGACGAATAGATTTTTTTAACATTAATTATACTAAATAATTAATCAAATACTCATAATAATAAAAAAGTGGTCACAAATAAATTGAAACATCGCATATAGTAATTTAATAAATGATTTAGGTCCACTTAACAATTTTTTAACTATTAATACTTACAAATTTGTTGTTATGTAATTCAAAATTGAGTATGTTTTTAATATTATTTAATAGAAACCCAAGTATGTGTGAATTTTTTGCAACTTTTTAATATTTTACTTTAATTTATGGGGATATAATTTTTTATGTAATTGTAAGGATTATATAATTAAGATATACTTTGGATAAGCTTAAGACTTCATTTGAAAATTAAGTGTTGAATAATTCATAAACGAACAGATTTTTAGGGAATGTAAATGGTGTGTATATAAAATTTAAAATGCATCTCCTATTTTATTTAGCAATATTAAAATATAGAAAAATAAACATTTACGATTTTATTTCACAATTCGCCATTTTATAGTGAAGTTTCGAATAGTACACGGAAAAAAAATTCTTGAGGCGAACGAGTGAATAGAGAATATATTAAACTCAAAGAAAGTGTACGCTTGGATTAGGTAAAACGTTTAGTTAGAAGAG
>NC_046659.1:4836077-4845063 GCF_010883055.1 Belonocnema kinseyi | reverse complement strand
TGCATCATAAACTCCATTTAATATTAACAATCGCGCACATTTTATGTGTTAAAAAGCGTTTAATTGTCCAAAGTAAATCTCAACTGTCACTGCTCCCGATTAAACCGTCGCCATTTTATTTCGCTGCTCCCATAATACACCGGCGCTCTTCCGAAAATTGCTTCAGACACCTATTCTTAATACCCCTATTATAGCTATACTTATTAGGGGTTTGACTATACGATATCCCTGGTATATGGAAAATGGTCAAGGATATTCATTTTCGCTGATCCAGGTATCTTTCTAAATTCCTTCGTTCGTTTTCAGCCTAATGTTTGGCTATAACAAGGAATAATATCCCTGTCACAGCTCAATTTTTTTTACCGTGTACAATAGAAAAATTGAATAGATAGTAAAATTTATAGTACAAATAATAGATATTAGAAAACGGATTAGATCTAACCTATTAACCTGGGGTCTCTTGTAGATACAGGATTTACGTTTGAAGACCCCTGTTATACATAGAAAAGTCTTATTCTACGCATGAAGTAATGATTAACTTACACGGAAAAAAATATCCATTAAATTTTATAGAACTAATCCTATCGTAGAGGATATGATGGGTAGTTTAATAAAAGTTGAATTCGTCTTTGTTTTACATTGCGTTGAACTATGCAGCGAAATGTGTAGCAAAGCTGTATAAAATCTAAAATACAGTCTATATCGAAGAAGCCTCGAAACTATAGAGAACAGTTCTATAAAATAATAACCGATTTTTCGCCGCAAAAAATTAATCTCTTGTATTTTTATGTTATTAATATTACACTCTAATATTTTTTTTACATTCCTAAGTACACAATTATTTACTATTACACAATCACTAGATTGTTTGCAATCGCACGCTATGAAAATTTTTATTCGCCGCGAGATTCGAACCATACAAGTTTCACATTCCTAATTCCTAACGCCTACAGCCTCTCGGCTAACCTTGCTGGAAGTATTACAAAAAAATCTGAAATGTAACTGACAGCTGCGCACAGCCGTCTGCAAATTTCTGTGAACCATTCTATAAAAAATATTGCTACTCTCATACATATATATATATGTACTAAAATATTAGATTTTAGAAATATTACAAATTATTATTGAATATTTTATGTGATCAAACAAGATTCAAACTTAATTCAAAAATATTTTTAAATATTATAAAAGATTTAAGAAAATTAATATATATATATATATATATATATATATATACAATATGCTAGAACACTTGCGGGAAAAATGCAGAAGGCGGTTGTCCTTGGGTCACTCCGTGTTCTTAGGGTGCACGAGGCTTTTGCTGGATCGTCGTATTGATTCCTTTACAGACCAATTACTTTTACTATACAGTACAATTGAATGACATGGTAAAAACTGAAAAAAACATCCATTTATTATCTGTTAAGAAGAAAGTTTAGTGAGAAAGTTATCTAAAGTGTTAAACTATATTTTTCTTTGTTTCTTATGACAGCATAACATTGTATTGATGAGAAAATAAATAAATTTCAAAGGACATCACACAATTTCGTAAGAATCTGCAAAATAACAGGAAATAATAGATATTGTCAACGGACATTTTTCTATAAAATGTGCAGCGAAGTAATGTTTTCAATTTGTAACAAATTCAAAAAATTTCAATCAATTTGAAAACATACGAGAAATAGTTTTAGAAGTAAGAAAAATGTGTACCATTAGTAATATATATGTCGTCTATTCTCTTTCAAAAACAACATAGTTTGGTGGTAAATTATGATACGTGCCTCGAACATAACTGCACGATTTTAAATTAATTCCGCCCGCATTTTCCACAGTAAAATAAATAATATTACCATATCTTATTATTGATATGCATTGGCCAGTAAATTTATTGTCGAAAAGAGTCTACAGATTTATTTATTAGATTTTGAAAGAAAATGTGAGAAATGTAAGAATGTGTGACAATTTATTTTTAAGCTTTTTTTATCTGTCTAAAAAATAAAGATACCTCAATTTTTGTACAGATTGTACTCACAATCTCAGCAGACGAAAATACTAAAAATATGGGACAATTTACGCGTTTTAGAGGGAAGTTTGGTCTATACCGATACAGAGTTTTTAATTTTTCAGTCGATCAGCGATTATTTCGTTAACCCTTTCTGAGCACAATGAAAATTTTATAGTCGAAAATGATTATTTCTTATAAAGTTAATAACAAAATAATACCCAGTGGTAACAAGCCTTAAATAACATCTTTAGAACGGCTTAAAAATGTCCTCAGTCAGTCCATATAACGTTCCATAAACATAGAATGTTCTAGAGACGTTTTAAAGACGTATTTCGAACATAAAACGTTTTTATAACATTATTTGGTCTAACTTAGGACAGTTTTCAAGACGGTCAAAGGACGTCTTTTGACTTGTATGTCCAAGAAACGTTTTTAGGACGTTCCAATTACGTTCTAAAATGTTGTGCCCACTGAGTAGTGACGTTTCATTTTCGAAACCAAAGAACAAAAGGAGATAATTCTTGCCGCAAAGTGCACATTTTTGGCTTCTAAAAGTGAAGTGTGAAGAAAACGAGCAAAAATTTGCGATTTAATGTTTACAGAAGTATTTTCTCTATTGTTATTTATACTTTTTTTTTAAATGAACGTCCCTAATAGCAGGAGACCTCGCCTCTGCTTCTGACACAACTGTAATTACCACTGCATGCCACACTCACTACCTTATGTATCAGTAGTCACAATGCTTAAATAATTAAATAATGATTTCAAAGTAAAGTTATTGTTAAACAGATTAAACATACTATTACTTTTATTTTTTTATCATGTTTATTGAAACCAGTTATATGTAATTTTAAGATTCTACCAGTCAAAAATAATCAAAGAAGTAATCTTGATGGATTTTTGAGAATATAAAATAATAGTACTTTCGAGTTCATACATGGGTTATTATTTAATTTTAAGGTTTAAAACTGCATCTATATATACAGGACAAGGAATATCGAAATTGTGGAAACTCGCAAAGGAATAAATCAATTCTTTTCTGCTATAATACTCTTTTAATTAAAAAAAAAAATTCGCCTTATTAAACACCACGTAAAAAACGTAATTCTAAATTAGTCATTACTGCATGCGTAGAATAAGACTTTTCTATGTATAAGAGGGGTCTTCAAACGTAAATCCTGTATCTACAAGAGATCCCAAGTCAATAGGTTAGATCTAATTCGTTTTCTAATATCTATTATTTGAACTATCAATTTTACTATCTATTCAGTTTTTCTATTGTACTATTCAAAACTTCACAATAAAATGGCGAATTGTGGAATAAAATCTTAAATGTTTATTTTTCTATATTTTATGCTGAGAAAACTATATCGCACAAATTACCATATATATCGTAATTATCGCATTATAATAGCGCAAAATCGTGATATCGTACATTGCAAGTTTTGGGGATTCCCATCCGTCAGTTTCATTCATTCATTTACATTCCCTAAAAATCTGTTTGTTTATGAATTATTTAAGATTTAATTTTCAAATGAAGCTATAGCTTATCTAAAGTATATCTTAATTGTATAATCCTCACAATTACATAAAAAATTATCCATAAATTAATGTAAAATTTTTAAAAGTAGCAAAAAATTCTCACATACTTGGGTTTCTATTACATAATATTAAAAACATACTCAATTTTGAATTCCATAATAACAAATTGTAAACATTAATAGTTTAAAAATCGTTAAGTGGACTTAATAATTTATTAAATTCCTATATGCAATGTTTCAATTTATTTGTGACCACATTTTTTTATTATTATAAGTATTTGATTAAGTATTTAGTATAATTAATGTTAAAAAATGTATTCGTCAACTATTATCGAGAATTACTTACTACGATTAATTTAAATAAAATTCTGATTATTTCAAGTCCTATAGTCATACCAGAGGAAAGGGACTTCAAGGTTCAGTATTAGAAACCGAGATTTTTTTTTAGGTGTCATAACTTTTCTCTCAGTTTCCCCTCGAAAAAAAATCGTAAATTTTGAAAAAGGCCTGACGATCCTGGGTAGTGCTGCACATGTGGCTTGTGTAAACCCCTGCTGTATAATATACTCCATGGCCAGGCCTAGTCATCGACCAGTACCCAGTGATCCCCGATCTAAAACGAGATGTGGTCCAATACTATGACAGGGCTATGTCCGTGTGAATATAGTAGGACACAATATAAATGACAGGGTTGCGCGCGCAACCCATTTCTCTTCTTATCAATTTGAAAACTCGAAGGTGCACGATTGCGGTTCTATTTATATCTCTATTCGCTTTGAAATAAAATCAAGAGATTAGGATTTTAATATTTACAGATTTCGATGATGGCGATTCTCATGATTTTAATACTTCGCGCGCCTCTTTATAAGCGCATATTTTGAGGTTACGTTATTTCAAGCATAAAATATAAATGATATAAATATTAATACTATTATACATATAAATATATACATATATTATTAATGAAAATATCATAATAATGTTATATTATAATAGTCTTATTGATATCTTGATCCGCATTTGAAAGAAATTAAAGAAATTGGCGATTTTAATGATATTTGAATATTTCGCAGAATTTAAAAATAAAAATATATATACAATATCAGAATATTAATACAGTGATTAATATTTTGTTGTAAATTATATTCTGTTCATTATATTGTGTATATTATTGTACGTTATGAAAATAAATTATATAATTAAGTATGTGTTATTATAATTATATGTAGAATTGGATGGAATTTATTGTCTTCATTTTATATTTTTACAAGGTTTTACTATATTCTTTTGCTCTCTTAATTAAATCCTTACATATTTCTGTGTCTATATTACAGTTCCTCTTGTCCTTAGGCTATATTTCTCCTCTATGTCACTATTTTATTCGGTATTATAATTATATTAATATTAACATTAATTAGCTGTAAATGACTGTGCTGGGGTTCCTAAGCGTTTGATTTATCTATTAAACAAAAAAATTTTAAACAGCCTCGGGACTTTAGAAATTATAACATTTTTTTATGAGAATCATTCTTTTTTCATGACTACTTGGGACTTCGATTTTTAAGATTTAAAATTGCTAGCAATTTTAAAAAGTGTTAATAAAAATGTTGTGCTTGTTAGTACTTATAATTTGTAATTGTTTTATTTTTAATGATTCTCATAAATAAATTTTATAATTTTGAAAGGCTATTTAAATTTTTTTCGGTTTAATAGATAAATTCAACTTTCAACGCTTAAAGCTCTAGCACAATCATTTGCAGCTAATTAATATTAATGTTAATATCAATATCTGTTGAGATTATATTATTATAATTATAATATCATATAGAGTTAATTAGATATTATATTAATTCTATTATAATGTACCCTGATTATACTTCTTTTTTCAAATTTTCATGTCCAAACTCAAAATTTTAATTATATTTTAGAATTACTTGTCCCCGATCTAAATTATAGTTTTTTCAAAAAATTTCTAATCAAATAAAATGATTTATTTGGGGTGAAAATCTTTTGAATTTTAAGCTTTTAAAACTGAAGCTTGACAAATTTTTAATTCAGAAATATTTCATTCAAACGCTCAATAATTCATACGTATCAAATACAAACTTTTAACACCTTTTAATTTTACCATTTTTTTATCAAATTATGTTAAAATACGAAATTCCCGATTTTAAATTTTTATGACTTCAACATTTTAGAGATTTCTGGTTAAAAAATATAAATTACGCTATTATTTTTAAGGTTCAAAATGATAATACATCAAATTTCAGTTCTTAACATTAAAAATTGACCGATTAAACACATTTTTTAAATAATACCTTCTGAAAATAAAAGTAAAATTATTTTTATTTTAAGTTGTTCCAGATTAATATTTTTGCATTGTTATTTATAGATAAAAATGTGAGTTTACCAATTAAAAATGTAAGAAATTAACTTACTATCAAAATAATTGAACTGTTAAACTCATCCAAAAATATATCAATTTTGACAATAGTTGACTTTTCAGTCAATAAGGATTTTTTTTAAATTGTTGAATTTCAAAGTCAAAAAGATGATTTTTTACAAAACAGTGTAAAGTTTTCTAAACGAAATAGTTCAAAAACTTCTGGTTAAAAAATATAAACCAAAGCTATTATTTTCAATGCTTTGAATTGAAGAATAAATGAATACATTTTTAAAATGTTAAGGACTAAATCATTTTGATCAATAAAAATAGATTAATTACAATTCTTTTTTAATTGGAAACTTTTTAAATTATAAATTGAATTCTTTAATTTTAAATCGCTTTATATTATTAATTTTTACATTTTTATTTATAAATCCAAACTCAACAGTTTTATTGATGAATTGACAATCTTGAAAATCGAACTGTCTAACAAAACATTTTAATTTTCAACTGAAAAAATAATAGCTTTGGTTTATATTTTTTAACCTGAAGTCATTGAACTATTCCGTTTAAAAAAAAGTTTACACTGTTTTGTAAAAAATCATCTTTTTGGCTTTGAAATTCAACAATTTAAAAAAAAAATCCTCATTGACTGAAAAGTCAACTCTCGTGTAAAATTGATATATTTTTGGATGAGTTCAACATTTTTTATTTAAAATTTGAACTTTTTTTGTTGAAGATTTATCGTTTTAGTGAAAAATTTAACTATTTGTTTGAAAATAAAAGTTTTTTTTTAAATAATATTTTCGGGCTTAAAATTCAATTGTTTTGTGGCAAATTTTTCTTTCTGGTTTAAAAAGTCATCTGCTTTGGGAGAAATTTCATCTTTTATGTGTAAAAACTGAACTATCTGACTAAAAATCTATTTATTTTTATTGAAAATTCATTAATTTTTCTTTAAAATTTGTCTTTTTTTGCTGAATTATTTTTTTTGTTTTGAAATACACAATTTGTTAATTCAAATTTTAACTACTTGGCTAAAATTTAAACTTATTTGTTAAAAGTCCAGTTTTTGATTGAATATTATTGATTTCAGTTAAAAAACTCATCTTTCTGGTTGAAAATGTTACTATTTTGTTGCAAATTTGTTTTAATCTGGAACAACCTAAAATAAAAATAATTTTACTTTTATTTTAAGAAGATTTTAGTGTAAAAATGTGTTTAATCGTTCAATTTTTAATGTTAAGAACTGAAATTTTCTTGATGTATTATAATTTGAAACCTTAAAAATAATAGCGTAATTTATATTTTTTAACCAGAAATCTCTAATATGTTAAAGACATAAAAATTTAAAATCAGGAATTTCGTATTTTAACATAATTTGATTTAAAAAATGGTAAAATTAAAGGTATTAAAAGTTTGTATTTTATACGTATGAATTATTGAGCGTTTGAATGAAATATTTCTGAATTAAAAATGTATTAAGCTTCAGTTTTAAAAGCTTAAAATTTAAAAGATTTTCACCTCAAATAAATCATTTTCAGATTTAAAAGTTTGAATTTTCTAATTTCACCCTGAATTTTGAATTGGAACAGGAAATTTTTCAAATCAATTGTATGTATTTCTGAATTGGATTAGACATTTTTTGAAAAAACTATAATTCAGATCTGGGACAAGGAATTCTAAAAATTAATTAAAATTTTGAATTTGGACATGAAAATTTGAAAAAAGAAGTATAATCAGGGTACATTATAATAGAATTAATGTAATATGTAATAAACTATATATGATATTATAATTATAATAATATAATCTCAACAGATATTGATATTAACATTAATATTAATTAGCTGTAAATGATTGTGCTACAGTTTTAAGCGTTGGAAGTTGAATTTATCTATTAAACCGAAAAAAATTTAAATAGCCTTTCAAAATTAGAAAATTTATTTATGAGAATCATTTAAAATAAAACAATTACAAATTATAAGTACTAACAAGTACAAAATTTTGTATTAACACTTTTTAAAATTGCTAGCAATTTTAAATCTTAAAAATCGAAGTCCCAAGTAATCATGAAAAAAGTATAATATAACCAAATTCTATGAAGCTATAGTTCGTTATTGTTTAATTCCAAATGATTCTCATAAACAAATTTTATAATTTCGAAAGTCCGGAGGCTATTTAAACTTTTTTGGTTTAATAGATAAATCAAACGCTTAAAAGCCCCAGCACAATCATTTACAGCTAATTAATGTTAATATTAATATAATTATAATATCGAATAAAATAGTGACACAGAGGAGAAATATAGCCTAAGGACAAGAGAAACTGTAATATAGACACAGAAATATGTAATGATTTAATTATTATCTGTTCAGGTAAAAATTCTAAGAGAGAAAATATGTAGCTTCGTTTTATTTAAAACTTTAAGAGAGCAAAAGAATATAGTGAAAACTTGTAAAAGTATACAATGAAGACAATAAATTCTATTCTATTCTAGGGATCGTCCATATATTACGTAAGACATTTTTCTTTTGTTTATATCGCTGTGTCCTTTTCAACTTGATAAAAATATTATTTTCGTCTTTATTCAAACAACAGAAAAACGTCTTACGGTTAGAGCCACTAAACGGAATAGTAAATTATGGACGGGCCACTACAAGAGTAGAATCTACTGAACGCGTGTTGAGTCGAATCTACTAGTCGCTAAAGAGTAGCTTCTACTACGCAGGCAGTCGCACGTACAATAATTCCTGTTCAGTAGAACATACCGAAGATGAGTGCGATCTACTGAACAAGAATCGTACATGCGACTGCGTGCGCAGTAGATGCTACTCTTCAGTGATTAGTAAAATTGCGCTTAAAATTATAAAAAAGAGTCCTTAAAAATTTATAATTACACAAAGTACATGATTTTTTTCAAGATATACATGCATCTACATATGATTAATCGGTAAATCGTATTTTTAACACTTTATTAACAATTAAAATTTCGCACGCAACGAGGGGGATTCGAACGCATAACCTATCGCACGCTAATCAAGGACCCTAACC
>NC_046659.1:4833350-4835977 GCF_010883055.1 Belonocnema kinseyi | reverse complement strand
GGTTGTAACCATGGCCCAATTCGAATTTAGGAGTCAATCCGTGTTTTCCAAGAAGACGATGGCATAATCGCAGCTGCTCTTTAACGGCAATAGTATGACAAGGATTTATCCTTGATGTTGTTGAGATGGCAATAGCTTTTAGCTCTCGTTGCTTGGATTCAAATCTCAGGAGATTTAGATGAGACAAAGGGCCAGACATTTTTATGACTAGCGAATAGTGTTTCATGTTATGAAACTTGGGTTTCAATGGATCATTAAATAGTTTTAGATACAAGTTATGGTGCTGATTCACGAGAGAATCCAAAATATCAATCAACTCTGTTCTTAAAGATTTCGCAAAACAAATATCCATAATTTGTCTCAAAACAGAAAAGTACTGCCAAATTTCGTTTTCGATATTTATGCCACCTTCAACTATATCCTCGACAAGCATGGGAAATATGAAAATGAAGATATGCATTTCACTTGCAGACATGTGCAACTTCTTCTTATTAATCTCACCGTATCTCAAAAGGGGTGGTCTATTACTGAAACCATTTTTTTCGTAATTGAAAGATTTGAGTTTCGCATTAAGTTCATCAAGGCTTAAAATTTTATTTGGGCCACAAATGAGATAATAGAGAATGTGCTGCATGCCATATTTGCAGACTCCTTCAAGTAAGTCATGGGCTATGTCTTGAAAGAAATTTTTTACCACGTGGAAGAAGAGAACAAGGTTCCAAATGGAATTTTCTTTAACACCAGTTTTTTTTTTGATTCTGAAAACCATCTGTGACATACTGCTGAGGCGTTCTCATGAACTCATCTCGAAGAGGACAGTTCTTTTGATTTTCTTGCTTCCGCATTTTACAAAGTCTGCAATAAATGGTAGCATTTGGACCCTCCATAAATCCAGAGGCACTGTTGAGGGCCTCATTGTCACCTAACAGCAAACCTAATGTAAAGTAAATCCTTGTAGATCCCTCCTTGGTAGCAACTTCAATTCCCTCTAGCAAAAGAAAATTTAATTCCTCCACAAGAACGCTGAAAATGGCATCATTACCATCTGGAGATTTTTTCCTGTCATTCGAATTAAATAAGGCAGCAGTGAAAATATTTTCCACTCTCGAACGATACTCAGGAGGCAGGCATGGTATTGAGGCCACCTATCTTACTGACGCCTGCATGAGATCCAAGAGGATTATTTATTTCGAAATCATCGTAATATAAGAAAATCGGAAGTACAAACTTGTTTCAAAATTCTTTCATTTTTTCTTGCCATAGATCACCCTGAAAAAAATTGGATATAATGCCACTTTTTTTCTCTGCTTCAAGATATTTCAAATAAGCAAGAGTTTTATCCAGAACTCCCGGTAGAGAGAAAAATGCTTTTAAGACATATCTAAGTGGACAAAATTTTCCTGTGACAGTAACTCTGTCCTGGATAATTCTGCCTTCGTGTAAAACGTTGTCAAGTCTGTCTCCAACAACGTAATCTCTTGGTGTAATAAAACATTTTGTTTTTTCAATCATTTGCAGCCTACGATTCTCAGTAGAGAAGGTATTTCGAAAAGGTTTCATTACTGCATCGCTAACTTTGTTGAAACGATTTTCGAATTCTTCCGTTTCTCTTTCCACTTTGAGGAATGGTTTAATCGTTATTAAAATATTCTCTACTAATTCAGCTATGTCTTCTACTGCTTCTTGAACATGATTTCGAGGTAATCTGGCATTGGCGTATAATTTGCAAATGAAAGTCGTAGTCAGAGATTGCACATGGTTTTCAATGTCTGCAATATTTGTTCTTGGTGAATCATCAAACTCGATTCCAGAATAATTTAGAGCAAACTCTGGAGTAGTTTCTTGTGCAGTAGATGAATGTACACAGTCTAGGTCCAAATTTTCAAGACTCTTACCCAATTCGAAACTGATGACAGGGCTCTTATGCACATTTATGAGGTGCCTACAAAATTCTTTCCATCCACTGAATGTCCTGCAGCAGTTTATCTCTCTGCATTTGAAAACATCATTGAAATTCTTGTGCTGAATTTTTAAATGTAATTTTAATGCTTGAATACTGGGTGTTTTACCTCCACAAAGCGTACATAAAGGCATTTTCAACTTAAAATTATAACAAATAAGAAAACAGTCTTTTAAATAAATTTCGGTAGTAAACTTTCTACAACACTGCAAGTTGTATCCCATACAGTAGTCAGGTCATAGTTCACTCGTTGGAACAATGTCCAGATAGAGAGACTTTGTTGCTGATATACTGCATGGAGAGCATGAATAGCTTTAAAAGTCTGATCAACTGCATGAAGTGGTGAAGCTACTCGGAATTGAACACCATCAAGATATATGTATGAATCCGTGATGTTTTCAATGTCTGATCCAACAACAACTGCAAAGGGTGAGACATGCAGCTTATTTACCCGAGCTCGCTCAATTATCCTGCCGATTTCCACATGACAAGAGTCTATAACCTGCAAAAAATTAATATATGTAGGTATTGACTGAATAAATAAGTCCTGTAGTTTAATTGGAGGAAAAGTAAATTCTCCATTCTTAGATTATAAAATTAGCATAATTTTCATTTGATTAATTATTTACCTTCACGTGAAATAGGAAACCTTCTATTATTATATGAA
>NC_046659.1:4831991-4833250 GCF_010883055.1 Belonocnema kinseyi | reverse complement strand
TTAATGAATAACTTTTTTTCAGATTTCAGTGATGCAAGTATTCTTCTGGAATTTTGCAAGATTGTAACATCGAAACAAAAATCAAAACGAGTCTCCAAAAAGACAAGCAATCACCCAAATTTTCCTATAGAAATAATAAAAATTTTAACCCAAAAATACGAAATGACAACAGAACTGTTAAATTTCAATAAAAAAATAAGCATTGTCTACAAAATAGTTTATTTTTAACAGGGAAATATGGATTTGAAGGATAATCTTCTAAAAACGTAATGGAATTTTTTACTCAAAATGACAAAAGTTTAACAAAACGGTAAAGAATTTTTTCGCCGAAATGGAAAATTAAGAAAAAGGTTAGATTTCAAACTCAGAGATAAAAATTCGTATCCAAATGGTAATTTTTTGTCAAATATTTGAATTTTTAACTAGAAACGATCTTTTTCATTTGAAGAGATTGGCCTTGGAATAGTAAAGTGAATTTTCAACAACAATATGAAGTAAAATATTGTAGTAAAATCTTTTTTGTTTTGGATCTCTGTGCACAGAGATCATTTTTTTGGAGTTTATTAAAACATTTAATCAATGTTTACCTAAAAGTGTCTCTATGCCAAGTTATCCTTTGATTGTTAATGGGGCTTGTTTCGATTGTAATGATGAGTATTTCACAGTAATTAAAAAATTTTGTCTCCTGGAATGTCAATTACAGAATTAATGACAAGAGTCAAGGACAACTACCAGACTAAATAATCATTTTATTTCTTCTACAAAAAAATTTAAGCATTTTCGTAACGAAACGTTTCGGAATTTAAACCAATTCCTTCATCAGACTAAAAACATTGTAAAAAATTACGGCAATTGGATAATGAACAATAGAAACATAAACCAAGTAGAATTTTTATCTCAAAGTCAACTGATTAAAATTGTGTGAGTGCTTGTATGAAAAATTTATTAGTGTCTACTTAACCAATCCGTTATAAAACTGAGATTATTATGGATATAAAATAGTTAAATAGGGAATCATCCATTCGAATGTAGTTTTTTTAGCAATTGCACTTTGTTCATATATAGATAATATAAGTATATTGTAGAATGTTATGTTTATTTCTTAAAGGATTCAACATCCTTACCTCATTTCTTCAAATTATAAGAAAAATTTTGGCAGACATTGCAGAATGACTCCCCAATATTAAGAATAACATAATAAAGGATAAGTTTAAATAATTATCAATTAAAGTTTCTAAAAAAATTTTATATTAAACTAC
>NC_046659.1:4830004-4831891 GCF_010883055.1 Belonocnema kinseyi | reverse complement strand
GCTAGTTCTTGAAATCTCTTACTAGAAATACTGAAAAGACAGATAAAATCCAAAATAAAATTTTCAAGGCTTGCAAAAACGTAGTTAATTATTTGCAAAAGGAATAAACTATTTACTCAGTATCTGAAGTTTTTAGTTCGTTTTCGAGAATAATGTCCACTAGCAAATTCTGATGTGTAACATCCAAACCCTGTTCTTCAGGTGACTTAGGCTTAGTTTGTGTTCCAAAATAATTAACAGTGACCCTCTCACCTTTAGGACAGTTTATGTATTCTTGAATAACGTTCTAAAACATCAAAAGGAATCCTGAATTATAATATTTATAATAGAAAGAAAATAAAAATGCGAATGTAATAAAATATTAGGTTAAAATGATCGTAGGTCAAAACTAATAGAAGGGAAAAAAATTTCTTTTGTCAAGTATGATTGATTGACTTTAAAAATTCATACATTCTATTAAAGAATATAAAAACTTTGGTAATTTTAATTATTGACAGATTCTTTTTTCAAATTTAGCTATGTAAAGCTGGTTCAATTATTGTTTGTTTCGTGATAGGCACTTACAGTCGCAGGGTCATCTCTTGTTTTCTTGACACTTTTGAATTCCAACAACTCATCAGTAGCTGTCCTTTTGCTCCTCCCTCAGAAGTTGAAGGTTCTGATATTTGTTCAACGCTAGAAGGCTCTGAACACACTTCAATGAATTCCAGAGACTCTAGATTCTGTGGATGATCAATTATGTCAACTAGTACCTGAAACAATTACCAAAAATTTCTTTTAATAAAAATGCAGATGATATATACTAATTCTATTATAAGGGAATTAATTTTTCATTTATTTTTCGAAAAGTATATCTCATTTCCTTTCATAAAATAACCTCTCTATTGTTCTTAAAATCGTCTAATTTTCTTAAAATCTTCAGCCTATCCCCTATTGGAGGAATTACCGACGTCAAGGAGTTGAAGTCTAATAATTTGAGAGCGGGAACATCGATGTCTAAGGGACATATTTGAACCCAAAACATTTTTTTAGAATACGTTCCACTTGAAGGTTATATTTATCATTTGACTGAAAATAATGAAAAGAAAAAAAGGTTCTGAAAATATTCAGGATTTTACTTGAGGAAATATTTTTTCACCTAGGTTTATAGGAAACTTGTTACACTTGAGGCTAATGTAGCAGTGCTCTAACCTAAAAATTCAGTTTCTTCATTTTGCTCAAAAAAACTACAATTGAACATTTTTCCAGATCCTGGCTTTATTTTTTTGAAAATATAAGGTGCTCAGATGAAAAAAAAATCTAAATTATATATTTTATACGTGAAAGTCGCTTTTCGAAATCTAATACAAACATTTAAAAAACTAATTTTACGCATAAAGTACGGAATTAAGAAGTTGTAATCTCCACTGTTTCTGAAATAAATTGAACCAAAGTCCGGAAAAGTATCTAATACTGGTATTTCTCAAGTAAAATCGTAGAATAAAGAAAAAAAATTTGTAGCAGCGATCCATTAACCTCGACTTAACTTAAACTTATAAAAAGCAATCACTCTTAAAGAAACTTAAATAAACTTACCTTCAAATGCCGACAGGTATGAAGAAAATCCCCATTCGTTTAGAATATCTTCCATAATAAATTGTTCAACAAACACAGTCACAATAATTAACGAAATAAACGCGGTCACACGCGATCGGCGCCGGCCAGCGGATCAGAGAGGTTAACTTTATACTTACAACTAAGGACCGTCAGAGGGCTATACAGTCAATTTTACTGAACAGATAGTCGGCCTTCGTACTCTTCTGTTCAGTAGAATCAACACAACGCTGTTTAGTGTTCTTGAATCAACGAGTAGTTACTATTACTATAAATCAGCTTACTAAACGCGAA
>NC_046659.1:4825409-4829904 GCF_010883055.1 Belonocnema kinseyi | reverse complement strand
ATCATGTACAATAATATACACAATATAATATACAACAAAATATTAATTACGGTATTAATATTCTGATATTGCATATATATTTTCATTTTTAAATTGTGCGAAATATTCAAATATCATTAAGGGCATGTGATACTTACAGTTTCCCCGGCTTTTTTTCCACAAGAATGAAAATTTTTAAAAACTGAATTCGGAGATGCTATAAAATATCAAAACGGACGTGTCCCGACTCTTTTTTGAGGGATAATAACAAAAAAAATTTATTGTGATAAATAATAATTTTATGCATACGCATTATTTTGAGGTTACGTCGTTTTTCATTTCTGCCTTTCCGATAATCTTGAAATTATTTATGAAATAAACTTTTTGATTGCCTGCAAACAAGGTTAGTTCCGGGAGATTAGTTACTATGTTTATTTGTAAGTCCAAAGTTTTCGGACAAAAATATTGTGTAGTTTGGAATTAACGCTCTGGTGAATTGTAACACACATAAGCTCGAAATATACACGCACGTTGTTAGCAATATAAAAATTTTTTTGATAAAAAAACACAAAAAAAGTGTGTGGGGACGTCCGTTAGCATGTTCGCTATCATTTCTCAGATTTTTAAGGAAAAATATTCCTTATCCTAGGAAAAAAGCCGAGGGAATCTAACACTGAAAAAATCGATACTATTTCCTAAGCGCTATGCAAATTAATCAGATTTTGCTAAATTAAAATTTTTTTGAATTAACCTAAAAAAAAAGTGTGGGGGGACGTCCGTTAGCATGTTCGCTATCATTTCCCAAATTTTTAAGACAAAATATTTATTACTTATTTATTATTTATATGTATAATAGTATTATTAATTATATCATTTATATTTTATGCTTGAAATAACGTAACCTCAAAATATCCGCATATAAAGAGGCGCGCGAAGTATTCAAATCATGAGAATCGCCAGCATCGAAATCTGGAAATATTAAAATCCCAATCTCTTAATTTTATTTCAAAGCAGATAGAGATATAAATAGAACCGCCGAAGTGTTCTGATCGGCAATCGTGCACGTTCGAGTTTTCAAATTCAGAGGAGGAGAAATCGGTTGCGCGCGCAACCCAGTCATTTATATCGTCTCCTACTATATTCAAACGGACATAGCCCTGTCATAGTATTGGACCACATCTCGTTTCAGATCTGGGATCTCTGCCACTACCTACACTCTGCACGGGACCGTACAGAAGCAGACCCCTTTTTTCAAGTCTTCAAGTGGCCACGAGCGGCCAGGCAATAGACACCCTTAAACCTCTTTTCTTGTACACTATATCCCTGTGAAGTTTTACCCCCATTATTAAAAATTTAATGTTTTTTTTTTAGAGTTCTGGGTGCCTCTTCAATAGTTCTGGAGTTCTTTATATGTTTTAGCAATAGTTCTGATAAGTGAAGCATAGAAAAATGACTTCGATAAGGGGTGGCTAATTTCACGCTCCCCACCACTTTTGCAGAAGTGAACTTTTTTTTGAAGTTCTGGGTAGATTAAACATAGTTCTAGATTTCCTGATCATTTTAAAAAATAGTTCCGGCCACTATCACCAAAAAACCGGGTTTCAAAAAAAATAGCTAGCCCCCCACTTTTTGAAAAATTGACTTTTTCTTCAATTATGCTCTGGTTCCAGAAGAGCTCTGGAATACAACTTTTCAATCAAGTCAAAATTCGAAAAACTATGGCACTTTTAAGAAAATCCAAAATTTTGGAATTCCCAAATGTTGAAAGTTCTCAGAGTTCCGATTGAAGTTCTGGACTTAATAATGGCAGATCTACAAAAAAAGTGTCATACCACTTTTCGATCGTAACAAAATTTGAAGAACTGCGGCACTCTTAAGAAAATCCAAAATTTTGAAATTCCCAAATGTTGAAAGTTCTCAGAGTTCCGATTGGAGTTCTGGAATTAATAATGGCAGATCTACAAAAAAGTGTTATAACACTTTTCAATCGTATCAAAATTTAAAGAACTGCAGCACTTTCAAGAAAAACAAAATTTTAAAAAATTCCAAAATGTTTAGAGTTCTAAGAATTTTTATGGGATTTATGGAATTTTTCATGCTATATATAACAGAAAGTATTATAAAACTTTTCAGTCAACTTCAAATTCGAAGAACTATGACACTTAATAAAAAAGCACAAAATTTTGAAAATTCCAAAAAGTTGAGAGTTCTAAGAGTTCTGATGCGAGTTCTGGACTTCTTTTTGAGAGCTTTACAAAAAAGTGTTGTACAAATTTTCAATCAAGTCAAAATTCGAGCAAGTATGGTACTTTTAGAAAATACAAAATCCTTCTAGGAAAACACAACATTTGGAAACTTATCGGATTTGAGATTTCTAAGAGTTCTGATTAGAGTTCTGGATTTCGTTATGAAAACTCTACAAATCAGTATTTTACAATTTTTGAATCAAGTCAAAATTCGAAGAACTACGCCACTTTTGCAAAATCAAAATTTTTTAAATTTCAACATGTCAAGAGTTCTAAGAGTTCTGATCGGAATTCTGGACTTATTGATGACAGCTCTACAAAAAAGTGTTACACGCAGGAAAAGTCTAGCCGGTGGACTTAGCTGAGCAGGTAGATGGCAATAAAATAAAGATTGCATGATTTAACTCACATTTATTATTTATTACTTTACACCTTTATTAGAGTAGTGATCCCTTAAGATTCATACATTTTCTATCTATTATTATGCCTAAGCTGAGGGAAAACCACGTTTCATAATATAATTATTATTTACGGCCTTCTTTAGGAAAAAGTATCCGGCAGATATCTGCAGATATCTTAAAAAAGCAAATTAAATCATAAATAATAAGAATGAATAGATAGCATAGTATTTTGGCTACAATTGTTAGCAATCCTTTGCACGTGCTGAAGCTTATGGCCATTAGTGTTACCGAACATGAGGGGCGTGGAAGCTGAGATGGAATTTGTAAATATACCTCACCAGGTTAACTACCTTACTGAAAGGGCGATCGTCTTTTCCTCCACGGCTATCTGCCTAACCTTCCCCTTCCACTGCGCAACGACACTACCCCTCACGGGATACTAAGTTGCTTCGAAATTTATAAAAAGAAAATATTATTTAAAATAATGATAACTTGATAATCGCTGGGTGATGTTATTGATCCTCAAAACTTAGCTTTGTAAAAATTGTTGATGTACATTGTTGTCTTTAGAGCTTAGAGTCAAACGAATCGAAAACAATTGACTTGTTTCAAACGTTTTGGCACATAATGGCGATCCTTATCAGTGAGTTTTCTTAAATCTGTGAAAAGTACATAATTTCTTGCAGGTATGCTCTTTTACAATCGAAACTACTATTCTTTAAAAAAATCTCTTAACGAAGAACAACTAATGAAAAAACAATTAAAATGTAGTAGGAAAACCTTGTAAAAAAATATATAAACAAATTTTTTTAAAGTTTGCAGAAAACACTGCAGTTAAAGAACTCTTTTAAAATTATTTTTTACCGATGTATATTAAATCCCATTTTTTGTATTGAAACCCTTAAACACAGCTTTTTATGTATAAGAGAAATAGTGTTATTTAATGAATTTTTCTGGTGTGATGAGGAATTAGATGAGGAATTAGGCTTTCTTTTGAAAGCTGCTCTCTAGTAAAAATACAAAATTAAAAAAAAAAAACTTTGAAAAGTTGATGCCAATTTTTTCACAGTAGTAGAAATACAGATTGGCGAGGAACATTGTACTTAAAAAAATGTTTCCTCGATTTCTTATACACAAATTTTCTTTTAACAAAGTTTAGTGTCTCTTAAAATATTTAAATTTAAAGTTTTCAAAATGTTCATAATTTCAATTTTTTAAATTTAAATGAACTGAGTTTCTTGTTTTAAAATTATTTCTATGAAAGAAAGCATTTCCAAAATCACACTGTAGTAAAAAATAAATTTGTAAAAAAGAGCATTGTAGTGATATTATTATATAATTTTGCTTTTAATCCATGAGAATTATTTTTGTAAAAGTAAGAATAATTTTTCGCCTTTAAAAATAAACTTTTTGTCGGGAAGAAAAGAACATTTTTTAAAGAATACTTAAATAATTATTCAACTACAAAGTTTTGTATAATTTCATTTTTTTTACTACAGGTTTATTTTTAAAGGAACTGCAATGTTTTCTGACAACTTGAAAAAAATTGTTAAAAAATTTTACTACTAAATTCTAATTTTTTTTCATCAATGTTGTATTTCGTTAAAATACATTGTTTTAATAATACTCAATGATTTATTAATAGTTATTAGTTAAATTAAATTGAATATAAATGTTAAGTTAAATATAATAAGTCCAAAAGTTTGTATTGCGTGGTGCACAGTTAGAACGAATGATCCTTTTTGTTGTTGTATTCTGTAATTGAAAATACCAGGTGTATACATATGAAACCGGTATTGCCATTTAGCGGCCAGTAGGCATACTTGTAGGCACTGTCGGAACTTACCATTTGTGCTAATTGGCGTATTG
>NC_046659.1:4821681-4825309 GCF_010883055.1 Belonocnema kinseyi | reverse complement strand
CGAGGGCGCATACTTTGAATAAAATATTTGTTATCATTCTCTTGAAATAAATGTGTTTTTTTCTTGAAAAAATACCGGTTTCATGTGTATACACCTGGTAGTGTGTTATTTCTCGCTTGAAAGTAGTGATGCAATATTGAAACGAAAATATCGTTATTTACGATATCAATATATCGGATATAAAAATATCGATAACACTGATATATCGGTGAAGATTACCGATATATCGATAAAATATCGATATTTTAATTTTTGTTTGGAAAAAGTTAATTTAGTTATTCAATTAATTGAATGTAATAATGTAAGGTGTAAGCTATTAAATATAGATTGTTTTCAGATTTTATCATTTTCAATCCATTTTTATATGTAAAAACGGGTACAAAATTAAAAAATAAACACATGAACGGCAGAAAACACGACACTGACGATTTTTGATTATCACTTTTAAAAAGTGGAAGTTTCTTTCGGAGCTGATCATTATTACAATTGTGGAATATTATAGAAAAAGTTTTTTAGTCGAGTTAAAAGAGGTTTAGAATCTATTATTTCGACTGGCACTCTACAGTTACAAACCATATTTTCATCTCTGAACGACATTAACATAAACGCATATTAATTTTGCGGAAAATAATTAGTATCTGAAACAGAAAGCGTAAAACAAAAACATAATAGGCGTTTATAATTCATTTAAATAATAAAATCCATTATATGTGATTTAATGTTTTTTAAGTAGAACGAAACAAAGATAACTTTTTCGCTATCGAATTAAATTACATGTAAGCTTTTGAGTCTAATTAATTACTTATATTTCTTATGCACTATTAATAATAGACAATCTGGGCGCAATCTTTAAACATTTCAAGTTCTATACCATAGGTTTTTGTTGACTTGATTCAGGAACAGCTGTTTGTGGAGCTTTAATCCTTTCATTTGATTTCTTTTCTCGTCCATAATATAGTCCGCTTTAGAAAATAACCTTTTTCAAGGTACAGAAGTCGCAACGACGCTCAAATACTTTACAGCTATTGATACTAGATCAGGATACACATTTCACATATCGTTCCAATATGCGATTGGGTTGTCCTCTAACTCCATAAGAGGTTTTTTCGAAAAAAGACTCAATTCATCCGGCAAGGCGGGAACATCTCCATGAGAAAATACTTGATTTTTGTTCAATTTAGCTTTTTCCCTGAGTAGTCTGTGTTTGCTCCAAAATGAGAACTGCTCGTTTTCTGCAAAGTAAAATTATTTTTTTTTACCAACTGTACAAGATCACATAATGAAACAAGCTTTCAATGGAAATAAGAAAAATAAAATCAGTTATGCAATAGTGTGTATATTAAATTTAACTTACTCTGAGTTTCCTTAGCTTCTTGGCCTGAATTAGAAGCATCTTTTTTTCTGGTTTGAATGTTTGTTTTGGCAATAAGCATTTTCTTCACGTACTTTAGAGCACGAGAACCACGTTCAAAATGATTGAATTCGATCATCTTAAATCTTGGATCCAATAGCGTAGCAATAGCAAACATGTGAGCGGATTCAACTTCACCAAAGTGATGGCGAATTTGAGAAAGCATAGTTAGAATCAGATTCTCTCCAATCGCGCTCTTTGGAGTCAGTTTTGTAATTTCTTTTTCAATCCCATGAATCAACGGTATGACATTACTTGCTGTCACGTATTTTTGTGCACACAGCTCTCGTGTAGCTACTTCCAAGGGGCGCAAACCCTCCACTATTTCGTTTAAAATCGAGATCTCTCTAGCACTTAACATTGCAGGTGCGTTTGGATAGTTTATGATAATCTCGCTCACATAAGAGAGCAGTTGAACAAAGCGCACGAGCATGTAATAGGTCGAGTTCCATCGACTGGTAACCATTTGCTTCAGTTTTAGATCTGTTTTCAGACGGAGATCGTCACTTGCTCTTACACTTTTTTGGAAAAATGTAACTATACTTTTTACTCTTTTGATTAAATCTGGCAAATCCGGTACAGATGCTATTGATTTCTCTGCGATTAGGTTGATAGTGTGAGCACAGCAGGCTACATGAAAGTTTTTTCCAATAAAAAGATCAACTCCTCGGACGACACTAGAGCCATTGTCTGTAACAATCGCGCTAATTCTACGTGTTTTAATGCCCCACTCTCTGCATATATCGCGAAGAGCATCCCTAATATTATCGCTAGTGTGACTTGTTGTTAGTTCGCGAACACCTAAGGAACCACTCGTCAAATTTCCATTCTCAACATAATGGACTGCCACTCCAATGTAGCTTCTTGTATTCAACGTGTCAGTCCAAATGTCGGTAGTAAGAGCCACGTCTTCAACATTCCTAAGGACTTTTCTATATTCTGCAGAAATTTGGTTGTATTTTGCATCTAGACGATTAGACATTGTCGTTCTGCTGGGGATCTTATAATTGGGAGCAACATAGGCCAGCATTTCTTGAAATCCCTATCTCTCAGAAACATTGAACGGCTCACAATCTTTGCAAATCATGCACAAGATTTTATCGGTTAATTTTTCGTGTTTCTTCCCACCCTCTTTAAATGAAGAGATATTTCCAAAGACTTCTCTAATATTTTTCTGTGGGACGTTCGGTGGAGAATCATTATTAGAAGAAAAGGCTTTAGCCCTTTCTTTAGCTTTATATTAATGTATTGACCTATTTAGTTGAAAATTCTTTTTTTTTTGATAAATTGTTTTTTTATGAAGATTCGTTCTTTTCCATTGAATTTAAATATTTTTTGTTAAAAATTTAAATCTTCTTTGATTGAAATATGAACTAATATATTTTTTTGTTCCCAATTCATATTTTTAAATGAAGATTTAATTACTCGGATAAGAGTTACTCTTTTGTTAAAAATTAATTTGTTGTCGTTAAAGATTCATAATTTTAATTGAAAATTTATGTCCTTTGTTGAAAAATGAGCTATTTCGTTGAGAACTTCTTTTTTCCTTAGCTGAACATCCATTTCTCCTCTAAAAATTTGTTTTCTCTGGAAATATGAAAATTCAATATTTGTTTCAAAATTTATATTTTTGAGTTGTAAAATTAGGCTTTTTTGGTAGAAATTAATCTTCTGGGTTCAAAATTATTCCCTTGATTAGAAATTTAATGATTCTAGATGAAAATACACGTTTTTGTTTCAAATCCAACTATTCCAGTTGAAGATACATAATTTTAGTTAAAAATTCATGACTTTGTTTAAAAGTCAACTACGTATTCCAGTTAGATTCATAATTTCAGTTATGAATTCATTTTTTGGTTTTGTTTTAAATTTAATTATTCCACTTTAGATCAAAACTGATATTTTTTAGCTTAAAATGTAACTATTTGGTTAAAAATTTGTCTTTTTGTATTTGATCATGCAATTATTTCTTTGAAAATCCATGTTTTGTTGAAAAATCGTCTTTGTGGTAGAAAATTCATCTGTTTAGTTGAAAATTCATCTTTTTAATTGAAAATAAAACTACTTATTTTAAAATTGAACTCCTTTCTCAAAAATTCATTTTTTGTTTATAATTCATATATTCTAGACTAAGATTCATAATTTTAGATGCAAATTCATAAGTCTGGTTGAAAATTCAACTTTTTTGTTCAAAGATGGGCCTTTGTAGTTTGAAAC
>NC_046659.1:4819594-4821581 GCF_010883055.1 Belonocnema kinseyi | reverse complement strand
AATCTTCCGCTTTAAAAATTAATCGTCTTGTTTAAAAGTTCTTTTTTTTTGCTAAAAAATTTCCTTTCAATTTGGGTTGAAAACTCATATTTTTTAGTTCAATATTCAGCTATTTTTTGAAAATTTATCTTTTTGGCAAAAAAGTAATTTTTTCGGTTGAAAATTCAACTATTTGGTAAAAATTCATCTATCTTTTCGATAATCCAAACTTCGACTTAAAAAGTTAGGAAATTGAAGCAGTTTAAATTGAATGTAATACAGTAACTACATTATTTTAACTAAATATGCACTAGATTTCAAGTATAAGTAGATAAAAAAAAAAATTGTTTGCATTATTATTCAAATTCCTGGACTTAATAGACAAATTCAAGAAATTAGTAATCATGCGTTTAACTCTTCATTCAAGAAGTATGTCAATTCAAAATATCTTACAGACGATTACAGATCATTACAACATGCACAAAGAAAAAATTTAATTTAGTCGATAAGAAAGTTTGCCATATTTGAGAATTAAATTCAAAAAATTATATTAAAATGTCTTAAAGCTGTTTGACTCACGCGCTAACCTCAAAGTGTAGTTAACTACTTTTACTACATAAATACTACAATGAAATATTTTTTAGATTCTTAGCGGCACTCATTTTTTAAAAAGAAGTGTGTATGCAGAAGGAAAACTGTTTAATTTGATAGTTTTTGCATAAAATACAATTTTTTAATGGTTGCCTGAACTAACCTAAATTTTCAATAAGATATTTTACGCAAAAATGATTAAATTAAAGAGTTTTTCCCTATAAATACACACTTTTATTTAAAAACGGAGAACCGTTTCTTTTTTTAAACTAATTCTAGTATTTATTGCATAAAGTGAGGCAATTCAATTTTGAGGTTATAGAGCTTGAATACATTTTTCGAAAATTTGAAAATATTTTCGTGGTCCGAAAATGTCGGTTTTGAAAAAATATCGATATTGGATATCGATATATCAGAACCGAGATATCGATATGAAATATCGATATATTGGATGAAAAATATCGATATTTCCGATATTTCGATATCGATATTGCATCACTACTTGAAAGTCGCGCGAGCTATACAGTGAAACGGTAGTATAGCGGTCGCGAGGGGCAATAGCGGAAAGCGGGAGACTCGCCTGTACGAGGGACTCGCCTGCACGTATTTTCGCGTGTCCCTCAAACGGCTGTCAATTTGGCTACATCAAAACTACGTCTAAACGCATGAATTGTTGGCCGCAATATTTTAATCACATAATCTAAAGGCAATTATACCGAACCGTTCAGCTCGCTTTTTCTCAAAAATGTTGTTATTTTTTGTAATTGAGAGTGGAGATTATTTTTTTTCTCGCATGATACTGGCGCGTTGTGTACAGTACACGGAGGTATACGATAGTTTTGGTGCAAGAGCGGCAAGTGGGGGGCTCGACTGTTTTCCCAACTTACTCACCAGGGGTAAGTATTTTTGAAATCGACATATCTAAAACAGGTTCTTACGATCCGGTAAATAAGTATAATATAATTTGTTTGGTTTCTTCACTCAATTTTCGTTATGAAATGACTGTATTCGTACGTGCATTAATTATCAATTGGCAAATTACCAAAGTAAATGTATTAGCAACAAAAAAGTTTTCAACTGTGAAACGCAAAGCAAACAAAATTTGTAATTTAATATTTTCAAAATTTTTAAGATGTTGAATTTTAAACATTTATAGTTTAAAGTTGTACAAATGTTCGGCGTCAAGATAAAAAAAAATCATTAATGTAATAAATAACAAAAAAATTGTTATTCATACATTAGCGAACAAATGTTATAGATCTTCTTTATTTGCCGCGTTTAAATAAACTGAACTAATATGTTTGGGAGAAGATAATAACCAAATATTATTCAATAAAAATTGGAAGACGTCAAACATCAATTTTATTATTTTTTATAGCAGTTAAGTATATTAAGCACATATGCATGTGATTTCGCT
>NC_046659.1:4809969-4819494 GCF_010883055.1 Belonocnema kinseyi | reverse complement strand
CCTCCTTCATCGCCCAAACATGACCCAAGAATAAAAAATAAACATTTTTACGTATTACTGTTAATTGTTAGCAATTTCTGTTGTCGTTTTCATACAAATAATTACCACTAGACAACTTGAATATTTTCCATTACTTTTTAAACAATGTTCAATTGTTTAAATAAATGTAGAATTTTAAAATAAATAAATGTAAAACAAAATTTCTAAAAATTGAGCCAGAGATGTTTAATTTTTCTCAAATACCTATCCTGAACTAATTTTTCTTGAATAATTACATAATTCTGATATATTTCTTTTAACTTTTAACATATCTCTATTTTTGTAAACAATTTTTATTTGCTCTAGCAGTTTTTTCCATAACTTAAAAAAAAATAAAATAAAATAGAACACATCCAATTATTCTTCTGACTGTACAGTTTATACAAAAATATATGAACAATTTGTTAATTGTTTAAGCAAATATAATTTGTCTAAAACAATTATTTTTCCAAAACATATTTTTTTAAATCGTATCAAGCATTTCAAGTCTTATATTACTGTAATATATCTTTCAGCAGTATCAATTACTACTGTTAAATATTCAAAAATTGTAAAGTCTGGCAGGTATTGTTCGTTCTTTATCCATTCTGATGCGTTTTCTTGAAGGAGAGATGTCGAGATTCTAAATCACGAAAAAATGTTATTAATTCCAATTTTTTCGTCAATTTCTAAATGGGCTTATCTTATGCGTTTTGTTATTCAAATGGTTTTAGATCAATTGTACTAATTGTGCAAATTTAACTAAAATAATGTTTTTATCATTTTAATTATTATAAATGACCTAAAATATAGCACTTCGTCCTCACAAATCTTGTTCAGGGAAAATGTTGAAACTTTATTCATAATTTGCATCCTTGAATGTACTTTTTTGTATTATAATCTTAGTAAAAATTGTAACACTATAAAGAATGAAATAATAAATGCACTTTTATCATTTAAATTTTAATATGACTTTTACGATATATATATATATATATAATGTTTAATTCAGAACATACTATTTGGAAAATATGTTTAGAAAAATGATTGTTGAAACAAATTACATTTCTTTAAACAATTAAAAAATTGTTAATACATTTTTATACACTATTCAGGCAGAAAAGAAATTGTATGTCTTTTATCTGATTTCAATTTTTTTTGTCGAAAAAATGTGCTTAAGCAAATAAAAATTGTGTAAACAAATAAAGATTTGTAAAAAATTAGAATAAATGAATCAAAATGATGTACATATTCAACAAAAGGTACCTTAGGATTTCAATTTTCGACAAAATTGGACAACACTGGCTCCATTTTTATTTTCCTTATTTAATTAACGTGGAGAAATTTTGGAGTCTAACAATTTTGAACTGATACTTCAGGGTTCGATCAAAACATCCCAAGTTTTTTAGAGATGGTAGAGGAGTGTCTACGAAATAAAACCATTCTAATAACTTTAATTTTCAACCCATCCTTGCCCCCCCCCCACCCCCATCACTGCGAAGCACCACAAATGTGATTCACAATCAAGCAACTACGTTTTTACATATTCTTGTTCATTTTCAGCAATTTTTGTCACATGCCACGAGTCGGCGCAATAAACTCAGCTTTGTTCGAGCGGGAACTTGAAATTTTTCAATTATTATGGATAATTTATTTATTCTCTAGGACTGAAAATAATTTTTCTTCATCTGAACATATTCTTAGTATAAGTAATTTATTCGTATTAATTCAGAAAAGTAGAATATAGCGTTATATAAGTTACCCGTGTCAATCAATCGCGATCGACTGTCTTCAAATTTTCATTTCTTCCCAGATGATAGCGCTACGTGCGGAAATTCTAGGAACTACGAGAACATGTAATGTAAATTTTGAATCGGCATACATATAACCTATTAATGCCGTTGTGCTATTGCAAACTTTTTGTGTTTAGTGGCAAAAAAATGTCTGATGTTTGGGCTCCTCCGAAATACCAACTCCGATTTTTGGGTTTCATCCCTTAATGTTAAAATATGTTTTCACACATTTTCAACGTGCATAGAGTCTCTGATTTTTATGCTTCGCAAAAATAAAAACTCCGATTTTTGTGCTCCAACCCTTCACATTAAAAATCAACCCCCTTGTACCACGTCAATACGACGTTGCTTAAGAAAACCTTTTGCAGCATTTGTCAATGTCAACAGTATCTGATGTTTGTGCTCTTCAAAAATCCCAACTTCAATTTTTGGGATCCAACCCTGACGTTACAAAACAATCCCTCTGTACAACATCAATACCACTTTGAAAAAAATTCATAATTCTTTAATGTTAACATAGTCTCTGATATTTATGCTCTTCGAAAATAACAACTCCGATTTTTGGGCTTCATCCCTTGAGGTTAAAAATCAATCCCTCTGTACCACGCCAATAAGACTTCGCTAAAAAAAATATTTTTCACAATTTTTTAGTGGAAGCAAAATCTGTGATTTTTCGGTTCCCCAAAGAATACCAACTCCTATGTTTTGGCTCCAACCTTTAATGTAACAAAACAACTCCTGTATACTACTTTAATACAACTTTGCCAAAAAATAACATTTTTCAAAATTTTTCAGTAGAAATAAAATCTTTGATTTTATCGCCCCTTAAAAATACCATTTCCGATTTTTGGGCTGAAACCCTTAATGTTAAAAAGCACCCCTTTATACCACACAGAAATGATCTTGCCAAAAAATATACGTTATCACGAATTTTCAACGCGTAGAATCTCTGATTTTTGGGCTCATCAAAAATTCCAACTTCGATTTTTGGGCTATAACTCCTAACGTTAAATATCAACCTCTCTGTACCATGTCAATACGACTTTGCTAAAAAATAATTTTTTTCAGAATTTGTCACTAAAAATAAAATATTTGACTTTTAGGCTCCTCAAAAATACCAACTTCAATTTTTGAACTGCAACCCTTAACGTTAAAAAAACCCTTTATACTACAATATGGCTTTAGCAAAAAACATGCTTTTTCAAAATTTCTTAACTTGCATATCGTCTGATCCTTTGGCGCCACAAAAATACTATAGCTATGAAGAATTCCTTTGATTGGGGAAGTGTTAGCTTAATGGATCGGTGGTCGGGTCCAGCCTTGTGCTAAGCCACCCATCAAGATTAACTCAGATTTACTGATAAGAGATTTAAATCTATTTTCGAAATTAATGTATCACTTTCTATTTTAGAATTAATTTACATAAAAAGAGGAAACGTGACCATTTCGGCACATATAGTTCAAGATATTCGAAAAATGAAAGCTTATAGAGCAATTTGGACAGACTTGGATTGAGCGCTCCAAATTCCTTCAAAGGCACCTTTATATGAATCTGTACCTAACTAAAAATTGAAATTTGTAGTCCTGCATAATGAATATAAACTGACAACTACTGTTAAAAGAACTTGAAAAGTTGAGATTTGTACATATGAAAGGTTATTGAAAAATCAATTGTTTCCAAGTGCACAATTAGAAACCGGTTTATTGTATAAGAAAATTGCAAGAGGCGAAAAAGTATGGTATAAACTAAAAGTTTGGTTTCATTTTCCTTCAGACTATAAGAAAATATTGTGCAAATTTTTTATTCGCACATGAGGTTTTAGTTCTAAAAAAAATATTAATCTTTTTTAGACTGATTAGAAGTAAATGTACTTCGTGGAGATGTTACTGCATACAAAAGTGATTGTATTTACTAGACTGTGAGGTGATTTGGAACCTATATAGTTGATTAGCCGTTACAGTCATTTGAAAATAAAGCGAACGAGTAAACTATTTTATAGTTTCTCTTTAAATAAACACTACGTCTACATAAGACATCGTCTTGGAGCTCACTTGCGGCCGTTTACTTCTTTTCTAAAGTTAAAGATATAATAAATATATTATGAATGAATAAAGTAAACACTGTACAGGAGTACTTTGATCATCCCAAAATAAAAATGAACTCAAAAGTTTTATAATTCACTACAATGAATCGGTTTATTTGCAACAATTCCAGGTTTCTCAATACAATATTTTCAATACAAAAATGTAACATAATTCATTGTTCAAAATTAACAATAAGGAGCTCACAAAGTTTCGAAAGAACGTGATTAATCGTAACCATTAACGGCCCGATGAATAAACAAAGCCGTGTTCTCACACGGAATTACGAGCCAATAGTAGTACTTTTCCGCTACATTCATACGCCCCTTTTCTTGCAAAAACGCTCTCTAAGTTTTTATTTTGTACGTCCGAAATGTTTAAGTTTAAATCAAACCTGTTCCTTTACAAATTACTTCAGATAACAATTGTATTCTACACAAAAATCTTTAAACCGTTGGTACCGCTACATTTGGCGTTTTACTCTTTCGGCACGGGACATACGTATTCGGTGTTTCCTATTTTCATAAAAACACCCATTTTTTTCTATATAATCTATGTCGACAGCACGAAGATTATTGCTATGACATCTAACTTTTTTATGGATTCACATAGAATTCCGTATGCGTTTTCAGTAATAAGGTCTCGACAAATTGTGAATTATGCTGCAAGTACTATAACGTGTCGACTGGATATTATTCAATTTGTAAGAAGGAACCATCAATTAGCTTACCGTAACTGTTATCAGAACGTTGTTCACGTGATAACTGCAGATGTTCAATCCATTGTTCTTTAGCTTTTTTATCAACTCCGAAATATCAAACTGGCTTTATTTTATAAGTTTTTTGCGTACTTTTTCAGTCAGATTTAGGTAGAATTGTTTTACATGAGCTGAAGCCTGAGGGAAAAAATAGATTTTTCAGAATACTATCACATCGGCGCATAGACAATTGCTGACATACGTGGTGGTTTTCTCCTTTTGCAGATTTTATCATATTTAGTACATTTCCATTCGCGCTTTCGAATGGATAACCTGTGTGAGCCCATGCTGGACCCCAATCAGCAAGAGATTTTACCAAATGAAGAAGTTGATGGACATGCAAGGCATAGCGCAGTATTAGATGGTGTCGCAGAATTATCAAGAATTACAGGACTCAAACGATTTTCAGGATGGAAAAGTAACTGCATACATTGCAGGACAAATAGCATGATAATTCGCGAAATGTGAGGAAAAGAATAATTTGTCAATCATATAACGCGTATCTGGAAGTACTGGTCTCGGAAACATACAATTTACCGCTTCAAAAAAATTTTTTACTACAGTATGTGTTAATTGATGTAAAAATTAATACTTCAAATACATTAACAAAAGCTCACCTTGAGTCGCAACTATAGGTACATTCAAAATGTGTAAAATATCATCAGACTGTAACGTCTTTAGCAATTCGTTGTGTGCTATCCAGTTCTCCATGTCTTCCCCTGCGTTTTCTTGCAAGGGACCATGTTCTTGATCCAATCCTATTGGAAAATCAAATGCAAAGTCGTTTTCGTAATCTCCTAATCGTTTTCGTAATCTTTTTGATGCAAAATCCCCCCTAATTTGTTCCCCCGGGCCCTTGAAATGAGCATGGGGTTTTAAATGGGAAAAACTCGATTTTCAAAAAAATGGAAAAAAGACGTACTTGTTATAAACTTTTTATGAATTAAAGTATTATCAACTCTTAAGAAATGTTCAAGGAATAATTTTCACTCAATTACTTTTTAATTTCACCCTCCCAAACCCCTGTTATTTTGCCCGAAAAATGCCCCAAAAAATGAAAAATAGCAGTTTTCTATAAAATTCATGCTAAACACGGTATTATTTGGATTTTTTCAACGCTAATTATTTTTAATCGGTAAACGATGATTTTCCGATTATTTTTTAAATAATTTTTAATTGTTTAAACAATCATTATTTGTTTTAAAATTTTCTTTTTCCCTGTAAGTCGTGAAACGTTTTTTACTCACGCCTAATAGATTTAATAGAAATTTTTGACATGCATCGCTTTTGATGTCGTACAAAGGATGAGAATAAAAATAAATCCAATCATTTCGCTTGGTAGATTCCTTTGACTGCTTCATTTTCATAATTTCTGTGATCATTGAATTTTGAACCTCGTAGTTCCCACATAACCAAAATGTTTTGTGTAAATCTTCTTGAAGATTATCATTGATTTCTTCGAAACATTACTTTTTGCAACATGATTTGACAGGATTTAAAATTTTAGCGGGAACTATTTTGCCTGATCACGAAACATATTAATCACCCTGTTGGAAAAATTTTGGAAGTAAGCATATGTGACGAGTATAAATGAACACCGAAAGTACGGAAATTTCTGAAAATTTGAGGAGGTTGTTTTCAGAATTCAGTGATTTTTTAGTGTAAAAATCCTTTTGAAATGTGATGGATTTTCGGAAATGTTACGAAAGTGTTTTACAATAATTATTTAAAAAACTAGTTTCTCAAAGTTTTACGAATGTTTAGAATGAGGCAATGTTGAGAAATTCTTTACCGCGTTTTCTAAATTTAAGAAATTTTCAGTTTTACCTAAAAATAAATAAAAATTCATTCGATTTACCGCTTCCTAGAACTCAGTTTATGAACAAAAAAAGAAATATTGCTCACCGTAGCACATGCAGTTTTGTTAATTTTTCTATCATAATGACAATTGTCTTTGATTTTACTGCACAAAGCATCGCTAGTCTTTCTTTTACGAGTTGACTTCGATGTACTAGCTTCAATAGAAATCATGATTAGAAAAACTCATATGTAATTGTGCATATAGAAGTCTCTCTAGGAACGTGAAAACTGAGAATGAGCGAAGAATGAACCTTTGTGTAGAAGAAAAGTCAAAAATATAAAGTAAACAAACGAGAAACGTTCCAAATGTTGTTATAAAAATGAAACATCGTCTTTGCCCATCCTTTGTTTTGTGCACTCGCTCGCACTCGTCAGCGCTTCGGCGGAGTCCCCGAAATATTTTCTGGTGACGCGTCGCGAGCTCGTAATAAACTCGCTGTAATTATGAAACTAAAAATCTAATCGAGTTGAGATTTTCCAAAAAGTTGGTCAATACATTGGCGCAAAATTCGTTCGCTAGAAGTTTGTCGTAGCTCAAACTTCCTCGCTAACTTTTTCAATTTGAAAGCCTAAAAACGTGGTTTTTCATTCTGATTAAAAAAAATTCATTAGCAATTAACTTTTGACCTTTTTTTGGACACTGTAGCCTCCGCTAGAGTGTCACGAATAAAACTCGACAAGAAATTGGTAAATTCGTTGATAAACGAATTATTTCCGACGAGTTGAAAGTGAACAAACATGGTTTTTCAATAAAAAAAGTCAGTTTTTATTTATTTACTGGAAAATTTAGAACCCGAGAGAAAAATTGTAAATGGAGACTCAAGTTCATTTATCTCAAGTTCATTTATCAAGAGCTATCTAACTATATTTTTGGTTTTTTCAAATTTTCAGTTTCACTTTTGATACCTGCCGTCACAGCGTGAAAAATACTTTTACTCGTTCACGAGCGCTTGTCGCCTTCTCGTCCAGAACTCCTCAATCATGCAAAAATCGTATTTCTTATACATATAATACTATGTAGTATATGCAATATCATATGTTAAACAGTTCTTTCGTTTTTCATCTATAGCATTGCCCGGGGCCCATAATACCTATTTCTTAGCACTTTTTTCTTTTTGTTCTATGCAATAAATCGAGATGTGTGCTACTATTTGGATGATTAGTTAAAATCTTTCCAAATTACATAATTGAAAATTTTTCTGAAAATGCTCATTTACGAAATTAACTATTTTTTATATTTCGAGTCCTTTGCAAAATTAATTTTTATTAGGGTTTCATAGCTCCGGAAGAAACCCTTATAGTTTAATTAAGGGGGGTTCCTACTTTGTTGGGTCAAAAAAATCGTTTTTTTTCTTTTTGCATTTTCTGATAGATACATGTTTCAAAAATATACCTGGAAAATTTCAAGTCAGAATATCAAAAATTTCGAAAGTTATGGGCCGTTGAATGGAGCGGTGTCAAACGCGCTGGGCTGCAGCAGCCGGCTGCTCTGCGGCGACAAAGCCGGTTCCGAATTTAGGCTTGTTTTTCACGTGAATGAGGAACGCGTTGTTCTTAAAACCACGTTTTCCGTGTTGGTAGAAGTCCCACAAGGCGCAAAAATTGAGCAATCGCTATGAAACTTTTTTCGCGTGTTCTCAGAAGGTGAAAAAATCAATTTTTTTTCAAAATCTCATAACTTCCTAATTTTTCATTTTTTTCTTCATTCTAGTCTACTTTGTGCGCAATAGTGTGATTAAGAAAATATTTTGATTTTTTGTTTCAGATTTTTTCAACAGTGGACAGATCTTCCACCAGCGGGAAAAGTCGCCGCCGACCACCCGCCATTGATCAGTGCCCCCCTCCCCCCTTTTTATGTAAAGATCCAACAAATTTTTTTGTACTACAATACACATGGACAAGCAATTGTGGAAAATTTCAGCCTCCAATCTTTTATACTTTTCTCAAAAAATATTCCCAAAAAAACAGCCAGATTTCGGCCCAACAAAGTAGGAACCCCCCTTAAGGTGTACATCCGTCCGTCCGTCCGTCGTACTTTTTCCAAGGAGGGGAAGTATGGGTTCGGAAATGTAGGAGGGAGAGGGGTGGGAAAGTATAATTTTTTTTTTAAAGTTTGAAAAAAATTGTGTTTGACATTCTTTTTCGAAAAAAAAATTTTTAACATGTTCTTTTAATTTTGTTTGAAAAATTCTGTTTTGAAAACCTAAATTTTTTTGAAAAATTTTGTGTGAACAATTCTTTTTTGACCAATTTTTAGGCGCTCGGCGCCTACTTTGACCAATTTTTAATATAAATTTTTAGTCAATTTTGATTATATCTAATATCACACTACAGGCAATTGCTATCGGACTGTTGCTAAAGTTGTTGTTGCTAAAGTCCCTTAATTTTTTCCCAATAATAGTATGCAAGGTAATATAAATACTTCTTTTTCATAAGGGTTCTCATTAAGAAACTTAAAAAATAAGTAAATAATAAATTTGTCTCCTAAATCTTGACGAAACCATTCCAGAAGCGAATTTCATGGAAAGAAAACATTAAAAATAATTCATTGTGAAAAAATAAATAAAACCACGCCAAAATTTTTCGTTTTGAAACAATGTAAAAGTTTTTTTTTAATTTTTGTTTGATAATTTATTTATTTATTTATTTTTAAATACTTAGTAATTTTTTAAGGGTTTTCCCATTAAATTCGCTTCTGTAAAGGTATCTTCAAGCTTTGGGAATTTTCAGCTTTATTATTTAAAAAATTTGTCATTTTTTTAGTATCAATTATTTACTTACTTGTTAAGTCTTTTAATTAGGACTCCTTTAAAAAATGTTTTTTTATTGTTATGATTGTAAAGAATACAAAAACCGGAAGCTTCTTCAAATTTTTAAATTATTTAGTTTTTTTATTTTTCAGTTTTTTATGTTTTTACGAGGGTAGTTCAATAAGTCCTTAGAATGACCAACAGATGGCGCGCGAATCGCTTCAAATCATCTGTTTTCAGTCAGCACCACTCCCGACTAGATATA
>NC_046659.1:4807719-4809869 GCF_010883055.1 Belonocnema kinseyi | reverse complement strand
TATAGAGCTCCAAGGAGATTATGTTGAAAAATAAAAAAAAATTTACCAAAAAAAAATTGTTTTTATACTTCATTCTAAGGACTTATTGAACTACCCTCGTATGAAAATAAAAAATACATATTTAAAAGAATAATTTGCTTTAAAAACTGAGAATGTTGATCTAAAAAATTCTAATTTTTAACTGAAAAACGATCAATATAACGTCCTTAAAAAAACAACTGTTTGCTTTAGAAACTGACAAACTTAATAAATAAATAACTACAAAATTTAAAAATTAAACTCCTGGTTTTCGTATTCTTCGCAATTATATAAATAAAAACATATTGTTAATACTTAAAAAAACTAAAAGTTCATCAAAAACTTAAAATATATGTTAAACGATTTTAATTAATAACTGAAAAACCTTAAGAATAACTAAAGAAAAATAAAAAGTACCGGTTAGATGCACTTTTAAACACAGAATTATGTTCTTCGAAATTCAGAAATGACTGAATAATTTATAAAAAAAATGAATATAATTATTTAAAAAATAAATAAAGATTTTATTACGTACATTACTTCACTAGAATTTCAAATTAATGTCACTTAAAGGGCTAATCGCAGTTAGGAAAGAGTCCTGGCTCTTACAGATCCTCTAGGGAGAGTTAGGAGTGTTAGGACCGATGGGAATTGTTTCTGATTCGTTAGAGTCAACCGGAATACGAAAGTATTTTTTAGCGCGCGATTTTCAAATAGTAACCAATCGCAATGCTGGAACTATGAATTGAGGTTAGGCTGCTTTCACAACTTTGACTACGCGCAAGCGTTATCAAACATATGTTCAAATTTTCTGACGATTTCTGTACTCCAGTTGTCCCTAACCGAGTGGTGAGGCTTTACGTGTCCCAACTCTCCCTAGATTATATCTAGTCATGCTGAGGGAAAACAAACTGCGCAAATATGCGCAGGTTCGTACGGCTCTGTGACGCGTGGGTCACGCGACCAGATTCCTACCTTACCGGCACTTTTTATTTCCCAATTTATTTTCACACGAATCGCCACATTGACTTGAAAACTTGGGATACTAAATGAGAACAGTGATCCCAGATCTGAAACGAGACGTGGTCCAATACTATGACACGTCTATATCCGTGTGAATATGGTAGGAGACGATATAAATGCCTGGGTAGCGCGCGCAACCCATTTCTCCTCTTCTGAATTTGAAAACTCGAAGGTGCACGATTGCCGGTCGGAACACTTCGGCGGTTCTATTTATATCTCTATGTGCTTGGAAATAAAATGAAGAGATTGGGATTTTAATATTTTCAGATTTCGATGCTGGGCTGGCGATTCTCATGATTTGAATCCTTCGCGCGTCTCTTTAATGCGTGTATTTTGAGGTTACGTTACTTCAAGTCTAAACATAAATTATATAAATATTAATACTATTATATATATAATATTATGTTATATTATAATAGTCTTATTTAAATCTTGATCCGCATCTGAAAGAAATTTAAGAAATTGGTTATTTTGGAATTCATCTCGTTTGGATAAAAACTCAATTATTTAATTGAAAAATTAATTATTATGTTGAAAATGTAACTATTTTGTAAAAAAGTCCTCTTTTCTATAAAAAATTCAACTACTTTGTTAAAATTTTTATTTCTTTTATTTGAAGGTTCATCTCTTTCGTTGAAAATACATTTTTGAAACTGAGAATTAATCTATACCATTTTTGGTTAAAAAATCATGTATTTTGTTAACAATTCGTCTTTGTTTGTAAAAATTAAATTGCTTTATGGGAAATTCATAATTTTTGATTAAAAATTACATTTTTCGGTTGAATTATCAACTGTAAATATTTTTTGGCTGCAAAGTCGTTTTGTTGTAAATGCAACTATATTATTAAAAATTAAAATCATAATTTTTGGGTGGAAAATTCGATTATTCACTTAAAGTTGAACTACTTGGTAAAAAAATTAATTTTTTCTTTTTAAGGATTCATAATTATAGTTGAAAATTCAACTATTTGCCTTCAAATTAGGTTAAAAATTCAGCTTTTTGTCATCATTTTTGGTCAAAAATGCAATTTTTTGGTTAAAATATGAACTGTACATTTTCTTGGGTTTAAAAGTCGCTTATTTCACTAAGAGTTGAACTACTTTGTA
>NC_046659.1:4801043-4807619 GCF_010883055.1 Belonocnema kinseyi | reverse complement strand
TTCTTCTTTTGGGATTTTAGATGGAGCTACAGCAAAATTATGTCCTTTAGATAAGGCTGAAATCATTTCATTGTTGAGAGGGTGGTCAGAGATGTTTTTTACAGTAAAAAACATCTTTATCCAGTACATTGAATTAGTTACAACACCAATTATTTGATAGAAAATTAATTTAATTTGTTAAAAAGTAAACTTTTGGATTGAAAATTGATATATTTTGTTAATTAAATTTTTTTCCTAACATTAAAAAAAACTGCAAAATAAAAAACTTTCCTTAAAATCTTCCGGATACTTTTTTTTTAATTTTTAAAATGTTTTCAAATACTCACTTAAAATTTATTTGTCAAAATAAAAAATCATTTTCAATGTTCTTAGCAATCACAACAATTTTTGTTATTCTTTTCAAATACTAAGCAATTCTCAAAAAGCTTTTTTTTAATCTGCAAAATTCTAATTGTGTTTCAAATTATTTGAAATAATTTCAAGTTTTAAATTAATTCTGAATCTTTTTTTAAATTAAAACTGTAGCGTTTAAACTTAAAATTTAGCTCATTACAAATTTAATAATTCCAGGCTTTCTATTTCGAACCATTCTGTTCAAATTTGTATAGTTTTTAACAGTTGTTCGTAATGGATTGTTTTAAATGAACGCTCAAATATTGCTGATAATTAACGAAATTTCCTTTTTTTAATTAAAAAATTTCAGTTTGTTTGGGTTAAAAATAAAAAAATTTTATACTGAAACAATATTTTAAGTCATAATCGAAAACAAATAAAATAATTTTCTAACAAATAATTTGTGTTTTAACTAATACAATTTACAGGATAAAGTTTAACCAAAAATTGAATAGTTCAATTTCCAGATAAAAACTGTGATAAAAAATTGAATTGAACAAGGAAAAAAAACGAATTTTCAATAAAATTGTTAAATTTTCAAGGGAACAGGTGAATTTTTGACCAAGAAGGTTAATGTTCTATAAAAAAAACGATTTTCAAACTTAACCAATATATACGATTAATTTTTAATCAATCCTATAGTAGTTACATTTTCAGATAAAGATAAATAATTTTTAACGGAAAAAATTGATTTCAAACAAAGTTGTTGAATTGTCAACCAATCAGATGAATTTTCGACCGAGAAAATTAATGATCTACAAAAGAAGACAAATTTTAAACAAAATACATGAATTTTCAACGAAATTATTTAACTTTAAAGTCAAAAAGACGAATTATCTACAAAAAGTTGAATTTCTTCAACGAAAAATATGAGATTTCAATCAAAGAATTAAACTTTCAACCAAATAGTTAAATTTTCAACCATAATTATAAACCATTGTAAAAAAAACGTATTTTTTACAAAGTAGTTCAACTCTTAGTGAAATACTCTACTTTTAAACCCAAGAAGATGTGCAGTTCATATTTTAACCAAGCAATTGCATTTTTGTGCAAAAATGATACATTTTCAACCAAAAAGATTAAATTTCTGCTAAAAAAGGTCAATTGAATTTTAAGAAATTTTAAAATTTTAAGGTCAAAAAGAGTATTATCTACAAAAAAGCTGAATTTTTAACCTGATTTAAAGGCAAATAGTTCAATTTTCAGCTGTAATTATGAATCCTTAATAAGAAAAAATTAATTTTTTTACTAAGTAGTTCAACTTTAAGTGAATAATCGAATTTTCCACCCAAAAATTATGATTTTTATTTTCAACAATATAGTTGCATTTACAAAAAAACGACTTTGCAACCAAAAAATATTTACCGAAAAATGTAATTTTTAATCAAAAAGTATAAATTTTCCAAAAAGCAATTTAATTTTTACAAAGAAAGATGAACTGTTAACAAAATACATGATTTTTTAACCAAAAATGGTATAGATTAATTCTCAGTTTCAAAAATGTATTTTCAACGAAAGAGGTGAACCTTCAAATAAAAGAAATAAAAATTTTAACAAAGAACTGGAATTTTTTATAGAAAAGAGGACTTTTTTACAAAATAGTTACATTTTTAACATAATAAGTAATTTTTCAATCAAATAATTGAGTTTTTATCCAAACGAGATGAATTCCAAAATCACCAATTTCTTAAATTTCTTTCAAATGCGGATCAAGATTTAAATAAGACTATTATAATATAACATAATTATAATATTATCATTAATATATGTATATATAATAGTATTAATATTTATATAATTTATATTTTATACTTGAAGTGACGTAACCACAAAATACACACGTGAAAGAGACGCGCGAAGTATTCAAATCATGAGAATCGCCAGCCCAGCATCGAAATCTGGAAATATTAATATCCCAATCTCTTCATTTTATTTCAAAGCAGATAGAGATATAAATAGAACCACCGAAGTGTTCCGACCGGCAATCGTGCACCTTCGAGTTTTCAAATTCAGAAGAGGAGAAATGGGTTGCGCGCGCTACCCAGGCATTTATATCGTTTCCTACCATATTCACACGGACATAGACGTGTCATAGTATTGGACCACGTCTCGTTTCAGATCTGGGATCACTGAATGAGAAGCACTAAGAAAGGTGGGGCTGGTCCTAAATTTGTATAATTATAAAGAAAAAAATGTAAATAATTTTTATTTCTTTGCTTTTTTCATAATTATTCAAATTTAGGATCAGGCCCACCTTTCTTAGTGCTTCTTATTTAGTGTCCTAAACTTTTTTTATTTCACAACTTATTTGCACACAAAGCGCTACATCGAGTTGAAACTGTGAGATACTAAATAAGAAGCACAATGAAAGTTGGGTCTGGTCCTGAATTTATATGTATATATATTTTTAAAATTTTGGTAAATTTGTTGTTGTTGCTTTTTTCATAATTATTCAAATTTAGGACCAGGTTCATCTTTCTGAGTGCTTCTTATTTAGTATCCAAAACTTTTTTATTTCCCAACTTATTTTCATACGAAGCGCCACATCGAGTTGAAAATTTGGGATACTAAATAAGGAGGACTAAAGAAGGTGGGTCTGGTCCTACATTTTATAATTATGAAAAAAAAATATTTTGTAAATAAATTTGTTTTTATTTTTTCATAATTAATAAAATTTAGGACGAGGCCCACCTTTCTTAGTTCTTATTTAGTATCCCAAATTTTCAACTCGATGTGGCGCTTCGTGTGAAAATAGGTTGGGAAATAAAAAAAGTGTCGAAGAGGTAGGAGTCTGGTCACGTCACCCACTCGTCACATAGCCTTAAGAATGGTGAGTTAAATAAGGTTCACCACGCCATGAAAAATGTTTATGTTAAGTTTTAGACTTTTCTATATGCACAAATGAGAATAAAGTACAAAGATCGAGCGCGAATCGCGAGATCCAACAGGTGCCTCAGGGGCGCTGAAACCTGTGAGCAGGGTTGTACAGTGACGCGTCACTTGAGGTTTCTGACGTATTATATTTAAAAAATTTATTATACGTAAAAACCCTGTAAAAACTTAATAAACGTAATAAAAATGGTCGACTCGGATAGAGCATTGTATAACCTCTCTTTTTTAATTATGCTGTGTACCGACTTACATTGTTGTTGTTTATAAGAACATCATTTGAAATAAAAATATCACCAAGAATATCAAAACTGACACCACTCATTTTAGAATTATTATTTTGACTGCTTTCATCTAATTGCATCAGGTTTTCTTCTGATGCGTTCATAATTATAACGCACTTTTTTCTGAAAAATTGTTTTGAAATCAGCGAAAATCCTTGAGCGATTTGTTTTATTTTTTTATTTTTAAGATATTTGCAGTTCGGATGGTTTGAAAATTTACCTGTGGTTTCTTAACATGGATTCCTCGGCCTGTCGCCTCTATTCATTATCGAGGTTGTAGAATAATAACATTTTTTCATTCACTTTAAATTTCATGCATGCAACATAATACCGCATACCGCTGCCGGCGCTATTTTAAAGGTATAGAACAAAATATGATAATGTCGACACCATCTTGAAAACGTATATTACGTTTTGTACAAAACTGAGGACGTAATATACGTACGTAAATTACGTCAAAAATCTCATGTAATTTATCTAAGGTATATTACGTGCACAATCCTGCTTGTGAGCGGTGTTGGTTTGAAAAAATAAGCGCAGGGATATTAGAAACTTTTTTAGGATTAAAAAAAATTCGTACACCAAGTGTATCGAATATTATAACTTAAAAAAATAAGTTTTGTTATACAAAATTTCATAATTTTCGTTCATAAACTGATTCTTTCACTAAATGAAACAATTTTAGAATGTCAATGAGAAAAAGATGATATGGGTTTCCTTCGGATCACTTTAATGTATCTTTATTTATAAATTTATTTATAAACTGCGACAAAATTCAGTATTGAACGCGAATTTTAAAAAATTCAAGGTTTCCGGAATTAGTACATTTTAGTAAGAATTCCTTTATAATTCTATGCCAGTATTGTTTTACAATCTCGACGGCAAGATGCATAACAATTGCCTGATTGGATATGTGATGTAGTTCGTATGTTACTTATAAATTCAGAAAGCTACGAGGATATCGAGCAACAGTTAAAGGAGAAAGCGAAAACTCGATTCCGATTTAAAAATTGTCGACCCTATGAAAGTGATAGTGACGTCGACAGTGTTCTTGACGAAGATGAGGGGAAGAAACGGTGACAGGCTGTCCAAAAGGTGCATTATAGGCATAATATTCCTATCTAAAATTTTATTAAAAGTAGGTGACTCGAAAATTCATGTTTTGTTCGTAAAAGAATGTTTTTTTTTTATTTCTAAGGGTATTTTTCAAATTTTCTGTACTTTATCATTTTTTTGCTTATCTGTCTTTGTTCAAAACATCAAATTCACTTTTATTTTTGTACCAAATCAAACCTTTTCAGGAAGTATCCAAACGAATAAAACTATAGGGTCAGTTACACCGTAGAGTGTACAGAAAATCTGCGTAGAATAAGCTAGATTAAATGAGACTGGCTAGATTCGCGTCGGTGCAATGGCCGCAGGCTCTCGTATTTAAGCTAGCTCATCCTGCGCAGTCTTACTCACACTAGGTACAGTCTTAAGGCTTAAATGTGAACGAGTTTTGGTGAGTTTTGGTCTGCAAATTATTTACATTTTCTATGTGAAACAAATTTACATTATTTTTATTTTTAAATTGAAAAAGAGACCGATCTGTTCGGAATGGTACTCAAGTGTTGGGCTAAATGTCTCTGTTTAAATATTTTTTTCATTTAGAATTATGGGAAGAATAATTTACACAAGCAAACGATTTCATGCAATATCATGAAATCTCAATTAATTTTTTATCATGCACTATTTCATGTTTTTTATATTGCATAAAATGGTTTGTTTACGTACATATATTCTTTCTGTAAATTTAAATAAAAAATATATTATAATTTGCATGGTAATGTGGAGGAGCGGGGCGAAGGGGTTGCCGGATTAGAGCTGTAGTTTGTTCTATCTCCGATAGATGGCGCCACTCCGTTACTTTACTAAGTTCATATTCTTTAATATGGAACTGTACGTAGTGTGGTCTTACTGAACGCTCTCCGGTGTAAGTGGCCCCCGTTTTTCATTTGTGCCCCTGAGCATGGCGTAATACTTGAGCAGTACCCTTGTGAAAACTAGCGAATGGCGTGTACGTAAATTCCTGAATGTTACATTTTTAGGGTTTCGTAGGAAACCCTTATGTAATCGATAAAATGGCTGTCCGTCCGTGACCGCGCCTAGTGCAAAAACTGTTAGGTCTACCGACTTCATTTTTTGCATGGAGATGTATTTCACGTCTCTAATGCGAGAAAAATGATTAAAACTCCTAAGAAAAATACTCATCATAGCGTTGCTATGCAAAATATGCAATTTTAGCCATTTTCAATAAAAATGAGTTACCACGCCTAGCGCAAAAACTATTAGGTCTACCAACTTTACTTTTTACATGAATATGTGTTTTTACAGCTTATAATGCGAGGAAAAATACTGAGAACCCTGAGAAAAATACGAGGTGTGTTCAAAAAGTAAGGTGACTTTTCAATTTTCGCGGGCTGCGTACATTCAAGTTTTCAATTTTTTGTTTTGTTGTATTGATACACTCGTCACGATCATATGCTCACAGTTTTGACTATATAGCTCGTGTTGTTTTTCTGGCAGAGGCGTAAAAGGTTAGAAGGGTTTGGTGTGCTCGGCGATTTTCTTCTTTCGAAAAAAATGGAGCAAAGAGTTTGCATTAAATTTAGTGTGAAAAATGGAATCCAGTGTTTTAAAAGTCTTGAAATGTTGATAGTTCCATACGGTGAGTCTACTCTGAATAAGAAAAATGTGTATAAGTGGTACAAGCTGTTCCAAGAAGGTCGAGAGGATGTCGGAGACGAACCTCGCCCTGGACGTCCCAGCACATCAAGAACAGATGAAAACGTTCAAGCAGTGGAAGAAACGGTGTTAAAAATCGCCGAATTACCATCAGAGAAGTTGCTGAAGGTGTTGGCATATTGGTTGGCTCATGCCATGCTACGAGGGTAGTTCAATAAGTCCTTAGAATGACCAACATATGGCGCGCGAATCGCTCCAAATCATCTGTTTTCAGTCAGCACCA
>NC_046659.1:4797017-4800943 GCF_010883055.1 Belonocnema kinseyi | reverse complement strand
TGCAAACAAAAGTCCTCTTTTCTATCAAAAGTTCAACTACTTTTTAAAATTTTTTTTTTTTTCATTTGAAGGTTCATCCCTTTCGTTGAAAATACATTTTTGAAACTCACAATCAATACCATTTTTGGTTAAGAAATCATGTGTTTTGTTAAAAGGTCGTCCTTCTTTGTGGAAATTAAATTGTTTTATGGATAATTTATACTTTTTGATTAAAAATTACATTTTTCGGTTGAAATATCAACTATTAATCTGTTTTGGTTGTAAATTCGTTCTATTGTAAATGCAACTATATTGTTAAAAATTAAAATCATAATTTTTGGGTGGAAACACTCTTTTCGTTTTTAAGATTAAACAATTTCGTTGAAAGTTCATGTATTTTGTTGGAAATTGACCTCGTTTAGTAGAAATTTAATCTTTTTGGTTGAAAATGTATCATTTTTGGTCAAAAATTCAATTGCTTGGTTAAAATATCAACTGTACGAGGTGTGTTCAAAAAGTAAGGTGACTTTTCAATTTTCGCGGGCTACGTACATTCAAGTTTGAAATTTTTTGTTTTGATGTGTTGGTACACTCGTCACTATCCTATGTTCACAGTTTTTACTATGCAGCTTGTGTCGTTTTTCTGGCAGAGGCGTAAAAGGTTAGCAGGGTTTGGTGTACTCGACGATTTTCTTCTTTCGAAAAAAATGGAGCAAAATTTTGCATTAAATTTTGTGTGAAAAATGGAATCCAGTGCTCTAAAACTATTGAAATATTGACAGTTGCATACGGTGAGTCTACTCTGAGTAAGAAAAATGTGTATAAGTGGTACAAGCTGTTCTAAGAAGGCCGAGAGGATGTCAAAGACGAACGTCGCCTTGAACGTCCCAGCACGTCAACAATAGATGAAAACGTTCAAGCAGTGGAAGAAATGGTGTTGAAAAATCGCCGAATTACCATCAGAGAAGTTGCTGAAGATGTTGGCATATCGGTTGGCTCATGCCATGCTATCTTTTCGGACGTTTTTGGCATGAGACGTGTGTCAACGAAATTTGTTCCAAAACTGCTTAATTTTGATCAAAAGATCCATCGCATGACCATCGCTCAGGAGATGTTGAATGAAGTCAATAATGATCCTGATTTTCTCAAATGGGTTATAACTGGGGATGAATCGTGGGTGTATGGTTATGATGTCGAAACTAAAGCCCAGTCGTCTCAGTGGAAGCATCCTAAGTCTCCAAGACCGAAAAAAGCACGTCGAGTTCGGTAAAATGTGAAGGTTTTGCTCACTGTCTTCTTTAATTGCCGTGGCGTAGTGTATCAGGAATTCTTACCGCAAGGTCGTACAGTCAATAAGGAGTATTAAATTCAAGTAATGCGCCGTTTGCAAGAGGCGATACACAAAAAACTTCCGGAACTTTGGAAAAACAATTCGTGGCTTTTGCATCACGATAATGCACCTGCTCATTCATCGTTGCTTGTGAAAGATTTTCTGACCAAAAACAGCACCACAGTCATGCCTCAGCCTCCATATTCACCGGATTCGGCCCCCAATGACTTATTTCTTTTCCCAAAACTGAAGAGACCCATGAAAGGACATCGAATTTCAACGATTGAGGAGATAAAAACTGCATCGCTGAAAGAACTCAAGGCTATACCACAAAATAATTATCAGAAGTGCTTCGATGATTGGGAAAATCGTTGAAACAAGTTTATTATATCTGAGGGGGATTACTTTAAAGGGGACAATATAAATATTGAGGAATAAATAAATATTTTTTGAGAAAACCATAAAGTCACCTTATTTTTTCAACACACATCGTATTGGTTAAGTTGGAAAATCGTTTTTTTTAATAGAACATCAATCTTCTTGGTCAAAAATTCACCTTTTCCCTTGCAAATTTAACAATTTTGTTGAAAATTCGTTTTTTTCTTGTTCAACTCAATTTTTTAGTACAGTTTTTATCTGGAAATTGTACTATTCCATTTTTGGTTGAAACTTTACCCTGTACATTTTATTATTTAAAACACCAATTATTTGATAGAAAATTAATTTATTTTGTTGAAAAGTAAACTTTTGGGTTGAAAATTGATTTATTGTGTTAATTCGATTTTTTTCCTAAAATTAAAAAAACTGAAAACTCAACTGTTTTGTGAAAAAATTTTCTGTTTGGATGAGTTCAACAGTTTTTAAACAAAAATTAAAGTCTTTTTTATGAAGATTCATAATTTTAAATAAAAATTTATCTCCTTCGTTAAAAATTTAAGGATTTGGTTGCAACTTCGTTTTTTTTAGTTGAAAATGAAACTGTTTTGTTACACCGTTCGATTTTTAAAATTGTAAATTCGTAAATAGGACTTTTGTCTTTGGATTTGTAAATAAAAATGTAAAAATTAATAATATAAAGAAACTTAAAATATACGAATTCAATTTATAATTTGAAAAGTTTCCAATTAAAAAAGAATTGTAATTAATCCATTTTTATTGATCAAAATTATTCAGTCTTTAACATTAAAAAATTTATTTATTTATTCTTCAAATCAAAGCATTTAAAATAAGTTTACATGTTTTAACCAGAAGTCCTTGAACTATTCTGTTTAAAAATAAGTTTGCACTGTTTTGTAAAAAAAATAATCTTTTTGGCTTTGAAATTAAAACTTTTTTGTTGAAGATTTATCATTTTTGTTGAAAATGTAATTATTTTGTTGGAAATTTGTTATTCTCTTTTTTTTCTAGTTGAAAATACAATTATTTTGATAGTAAGTTCAAAGTTTGTATTTTATACGTATGAATTATTGAGCGTTCAAATGAAATATTTCTGAATTAAAAATTTGCCAAGTTTCAGTTTTAAAAGTTTGAAATTCAAAAGATGTCCACCTCAAAAAAATCATTTTCTGATTTAAAATTTTGAATTTTCTAATTTCATCCTGAATTTTGAATTGGAACAGGAAATTTTTCAAAGCAATTGTATGTATTTCTGAATTGGATCAGAGATTTTTTGAAAAAAAATATAATTCAGATCTGGGACAAGCCATTATAAACAACTATTAAAAACTATACAAATTTGAACAGAGTGGTTCGAAATAGAAAGCCTTAAATTGTTAATATTGTAATGAGCTAAATTTTAAGTTTGAACGCTACAATTTTAATTTAGAATAATATTCAAAATTAATTTAAAACTTGAAATTATTTGAAATAATTTGAAACACGATGTAGATTTTTGCAGATTTAAAAAAAAATCTGTTGAGAATTGCAAAATATTTAAAAAGAATAACAAAAATTGTTGTGATTGCTAAGAAAGTTGAAAATGATTTTTTAGTTTGAAAAATTAATTTTAAGTGAGTATTTGAAAAGATTTTAAAAATAAAAAAAAAAGGAATCAGGACGATTTTAGGGCAATTTTTTTATTTTGCAGTTTTTTTTAATTTTAGGAAAAAATCAAATTAACACAAAAAATAAATTTTCAACCCAAAAGTTTACTTTTCAACAAAATAAATTAATTTTCTATCAAATAATTGGTGTTTTAAATAATAAAATGTACAGGATGAAGTTTCAACCAAAAATGGAATAGTACCATTTCCAGATAAAAACTGTGCTAAAAATTGAATTGAACAAGAAAAAAAAATTTTCAACGAAATTGTTAAATTTGCAAGGGAAAAGGTGAATTTTTGACCAAGAAGATTAATGTTCTATAAAAAAAATGATTTTCCAACTTAACCAATATATACGATTAATTTCTAATCAATCATATAATAGTTACATTTTCAGATAAAGATAAATAATTTTCAACAAAATAATTAATTTTTGTATCAAATAATTGAGGTTATATCTAAACGAGATGAATTCCAAAATCGCCAATTTCTTTAATTTCTTTCAAATGCGGATCAAGATACAAAAATAATACTATTATAATATAACATAATTATAATATTATCATTATTAATAT
>NC_046659.1:4789256-4796917 GCF_010883055.1 Belonocnema kinseyi | reverse complement strand
AAAAGCGATTGACCAAGTGTATAAAGCTCCAAGGAGATTATGTTGAAAAATAAAAAAAATTTACCAAAAAAAAATTGTTTTTATACTTCATTCTAAGGACTTATTGAACTACCCTCGTATCTTTTCGAACGTTTTGGGTATGAGACGTCTATCAGTGAAATTTGTTCCAAAACTGCTTAATTTTGATCAAAAGATCCATCACATGACCATCGCTCAGGAGATGTTGAATGAAGTCAATAATGATATTCACCGGATTTGGCCCATAGTGACTTTTTTCTTTTCCCAAACTGAAGAGATTGGAAAAAGCGTTAGCACAAGTGTATTATATCTGAGGGAGATTACTTTGAAGGGGACAACATAAATATTGAGGAATAAATGAATATTTTTTGAAAAAACTATAAAGTCACCTTATTTTTTGAACACACCTCGTATTCATCATTTAGGACATTTTTCATCAAAATGTCCCTGTTACCACGTCTAGCGCAAAAATTATTAGGTCTACCGACTTCATTTTTTGCACGGAGATACGTTTTTAGCATTTCATGCGAGGAAAAATGCTGAGAAAACTATTCATCATAGCGTTGCTATGTAAAAACATGAAAATTTAGCCCCTTTGACTAAAAAATTCTCAAAACTCATTCAAATTTGGTTTAAAACTAGCATACAGGATCGGCTTTTTCTGAAAAATCGAAAAGCTTGCTTTATAAATGCCTAGGGTCAACATTAAACAAATTATTCATAGATTTTACTTAAAATCAACATATGGAATTGAAAACTGTCCCAAAAAAAGGAAAATCTTAACCGTACCCGTTCCTACGAAACCCTTAAGTGAGGGCGTTTGCCATCCACTTCACGAACTGAATTTTATTGCTCCAAATCGGAAGTAGCCAGTCTCTTATTTTTCAATTCAGTTCATCTGTTAAGTTGCATATTTTATAGGCGAAAAAAGAATCTATCAGTAAAGCCAAGCAGGCAACTGATAATACTGATCTTCAGACGAAATTGGACGCGATGAATAAAAAATCAATTCTCCACGACTCGTCTTCACAACCTGACTTAGAGAAAGAGGTTTCTGAAAAAAAAGAAAAACGTCGCCAATCCGAAAATTACATGACAAATCAGCAGAAGAAGACATTGAAATATCTTCCAACGATTCATCACCACCAGCGCGAGAAGTACAATGTAGAATAGAAGAGAAGAAGCTTGAACTTCAAAAATTAAACAAAATCTTAGAGAAACGTGATGTTCAGAAGAAACTAAAATCAAGAACGAATAGGAGATTGTCATTTAACGAAGGTAAGATGGCGATAAGAATAACATATTGTGGCTATCTAACGCCACTAAATCAATTAATTTTTGTTTTAACAAAAATTACATTCCTAAAATTTTCAGAATCCGAACGCCTTGAAAATATGGCAATGTTGGGTAACAGATGTGAACCAAATTCTTCAGATCATGCGGTAGTTTCTACAAAAAACATTCGAAGAAAAAGGTCGAGCGGAGGATCTACTTGTAAAGATTTTTTAATTGATCCAAAAACTTTATATAATGGTACTAGGTTTTCACACACTTATTATAATCAGTGCAATAAAAAAAAATTACACGCATTTAAAACAAATTTTATTCAAATCCATACACGCTTCATTGCAGATGTTGTTAAAGAAAGACACTCAGAACGTGCAGCGGCTCTTCCTCGATATGAATTATTCCAGCACATTAATCAACATGGAGAACAGGTGACAAATTTGTTGCTCTATAATAGTCAGAATACGTGTGGAATCTTTTCTGCTAATCCAAGATCATAAGATTAGTTTTTTAAAGTCGAAAGTTTGTATAATATCTAAGGTTCACATTCGGTCGGATTCAAGCTTTATTAAAATCTGAAATACGTTCAGGTCCTTGAAACTTTCGTATTTTCGAACAATTTCGTGTTTTCAATTTTACTACATTTTTCTCTTTAAATAAAAAATAAAATTACTGTACGTTCGATTTTGTGTTATGTGATATCTAGCCGCAAATTCATAGAAAATGTTTCCATTTTTTTAAATACTAAGCATTGTTAAACGTTTTTCGAGAACCCGAATGTTTTAAGAACCTCAAAGTTCGAGAAAATGCAATCTTGACCCGACGCGGAAAAACTCAATTCGACTCGAATTATGCAATTCATAGTATATTGCGTGACGAGGGTTGAAAAGCAACGATTTCAAAAGCGTGAAGTTAGCTGCCCGAGCGAAGCGAGGACAGATATCACACGAGTGAAAGAGTTGCCTCGATTCTTGTCATGCATACTATTTTTCATCATACCGATAATCGAAATTCGATTTGCGATGCCTAGAGCTGAAAAACACCGCAATTTATATTGATCTGTCACTTTCTTGCCTAGGATAGAGAACTCGTTTTTCGACCCGCTCCACTCCAGAGGCATCAAAAGTCGAATTTTCGATTGACCTATGATGAAAACTAATTTTTCTTCTGTTATAGATAAAATGCGTTCACTTATCCGGAGGATGTTTTATACCTTATAACGCGTGGGAGTTGATAAATCTGGAAAGGTCTTATTCGAAATTTATAAAGTATTTAGCCCAAGCATTGTGGGGAGAATAGGCCCTTGCTAATTCCTGCGTAGAGGACTCTCAAAATATGGTATATATATACCCGAGAGAAGCAAGGAGCATTTAATGATAGTAATAATAATAGTTTAATAGTTTAATAATAGTAATAAATAAAATAAATAACTTGATCCTAACATGAAGGCAGATTTAATACGTAAATTTCGGCAGAGATATATTTCATTACTCAAAAATGCTATGATTAATGTATATATCACAATTATGAAGGGGAAAGTGTTATATCCTTTACACTTTGTACTTCAAATTTTTTTTTCAGAATACCTTAATGATAGACATGAAGAAGCAGCATCTACTCGTCCAGATGAACTGCATAAAGTAGAAACATATTGGGAATATTCAAAGGCGTATGTATCCTGACACGGTTAAAAGTAAGTCTTTATCAGAGATCCCAAATTTCTTGTACATATAACCCCATGTATAAAATTAATTATTTAAATTTTATTACAGTAGCCTTTACTGTATCTATATTAACATCATATTTATTATACTTTGATTTTAGAAAAGAAATAAAAGGCCGAAAGTGAGATCCAAAGTAATGTCGTATGAAGGCGTGGTTTTTTTTAAGATGAATTTTTAAATAATTTATGCGGTCGTTTTTTGCAAATTATTGCATCGGCTAACCAAATATTTAGTTTACACATACTTGTTCATCTCTTATAATTTTCTTGTACAATAAATCCGATTCTAACAATGGTTTTAGAAACAATTGATTTTTCAATAACTTTTCATATGTACAAATCTAAATTTTTCAGGTACTTCTAATAACTTTTTGCATGCGCTTCTAGTAGTAGCTACCAGTTCATATTCATTATATGGGCCTATGTATTTCAATTTTCAGTTAGGTACAGATACCTCTAAAGTTGCTTTCAATGATGTTTGAAGCGCAGAATGCAAGTCATTGTCCAAATTTCTGTGTTAGCTTTCATTTTTCAAATATTTGAACTATAAGTGCCGAAATGGTTATTTTTCGTCTTTTTTAGTATGAAGTAATTCTAAAATAGAGAGTAATAGATTAATTAAGAAAATGGATTAAATTTCTCGTGAGTAAATCTGAGGAGAATGGGTGGCTCGGCCCCAGTCGGGCTAGGTCTTTCATGGCGAGTTCAATACGCCCCGACCTGGGCCCGAACAGAGGTCTATTAAGCTAATACCTCCACAATCGAATTTCTACAATCATCATAGCTGAAAAATTTGGGTATTTTTTGGGCTTCTCTTCGGCACCAATTAAAATTTGTTGAATCTAAAACTTTTTACAAAAAATCAATTTTCTTGTGCAGGTACTAGCTTACATTAACCTAGCACCTCCACTGTCTAAAGTCAAAAGTCATAAAAATTTAATTTCACCAGGATTTTAGTTTTTTTCTGGGCTCTTGAATTCCCCAAAAACCTATTGCACCAAAACAACCGTATTGAAAAAGTTTAAATTAGAAAACAACCCTTCACATTTTAAAATCATTTCTTAGAACAGAAATTCCACATTCTTTAAAATTAGGCACGATAAATTTGAGGAAATCATTTCAGCTTCTCAAAAATATCAACTCCAATTTTTGAGCAGCAACCGTTAACTTTAAAAGTCAGCCCCTATATACCACGCCAATACAACTTCGCTAAAAAAAATCCTTTTTAGAATTTTTCATTGTCAACAGAGTTTGATCTTTGGGCTTCTAAAAAATGAAAACTTAAATTTTTGGGCTCCAACCCATGAAGTTAAAAATCAACCCCTTTGATAAGGGTTCGAGTCCAAAAATCGGAGTTGGTATTTTCAAGGATCCCAAACATCAAGGACTCTTTTGACACTGAAAAATTCCGAAAAAAATTATTGTTTGGCAAAACAGTATTGACGTGGTATAGTAAGGTTGTTTGGTCACGCCAATTTTCAAAGTCCGAAAATAGGAGTTAATATTCTTTGAGGAGCCCAAAAATCCAAGATTTTATTTCTACTGAAAATTCCGAAAAAAACTATTTTTGGCAAAGTCGCATTGACGTGGTACAGAGGGGTTTTTCATGTTTTGGCATCAGCCTTAACGTTAAAAGTCAGCCCCTGTATACCACGTCAATTCGATATCGCTAAAAAAAAATCCTTTTTAGAATTTTTCATTGTCAACAGAGAATGATTTTTGGAAAAGTATAGGGTGAGTGATCCAGTGGCTGAACAGTCACCAGTGAATGAACACTAATGCGAAAAATATATAAATATAACCTTTAAAAGTTAAAGTGTTTATGAATTTCTATATATTTGAAATCTTTAAGCAATTTTGAAGAGTTTAATATACAATTCATTGTAGTAAATTCTTGTAAATAATTTTAAAAATTTCTTGAATGTGAAGCATCACCGATTATGGTGAGTGATGGTAAGAAAGTCGTTGACCATTATAAGGTACGGGCCTAAGCAACTCGTTGTTTACACTGCTTTTACAAAAAAATTCTTGACCTTTTTTGCATCAAAGTTGGGCTGTTATAGTTTTAAGATATTATTATTCAATTTTCCACAAGGTTTTTTCACAAAAAGTACGTTTTTTATTAATAAATGAGTGTTCATGTACTGGACCTTTAAATTGCCCGTGTTCCAGTGAACGAACGCTGTGTTCATTTATTGGAGCCAAAACTGTCACCCCGCAGGTCCAGTAAATGAACAGCAGGTGACGGAGACCTGGATGTTGTTTCGTTACATATAAATAAGTTTGTTTCAATTAATGGGACTATAAATATCGAAGCTATAAATAAAAATATAAACTGTAAATAGTTATATTTTAAATGTATTTTTTTGTGGCTAGAACATCAACAAAGTACACACGAACTAAATTAAAGATAAGGCAACTTTGAGTTTAGAAATTAAATGCTTTTTTGCATTTAGAAAACGTTGTTTAACTATAAAAACATTAATTCGTGCTAGGTACTACTGCGTACTAGTCAATATATATTTATAAATGTTTAAAGAATTTCCATTTTTACAAAACTGTAATTTATATTTGTATTTGCTAATTTAACCTAAAGCAACATACTAAGGTGTTGTATTACAAATTTTATGTGTCCTAAAAATCGCAGTTTTCTATTGTAGTCACTAGATAAGAGATCTATTTTTAAACGAAAAGTTGTATTTTTTTTTTGAGGTTAAAAGAACTGATAAAAATGTTTTAAAAATACATATTGCAATAAAAAATTAGGAAAAGTTAACCTAGTTATGTGTTCAACTATTGTATTTCCTCCTTTCTTTATATCTAAATGTCTTGTGGTTTTTATTGAAATAATATATTTACTGAATTTCGCTGGTCATTCACTGGTGCTCTACAGTTCATTCATTGGCTCACATTGTTCATTCACTGGTATTTTCGTTAATTTTGCACTATTTAATTATTTTTTATAAAGCTTTTTGGTAGAAAGATAATTTGTTTATCGGATTATGAAATCTGAACTCTTAAGAATCTATTTTCACAAGTTTTGTAAGAATAATCAATTAATATAACGTGAAATGGACTAGTTGTAATCAGTGATTTCCTTAAGTATTCATTCACTGGGTCACTCACCCTATCTTTTGCTAAACCCTGGTGGACCGAAGAAACCCAATGGAGCTTCTACAAAGTACCCATAAAGACCCCATTGGGTCCCCATTTGGTTCCTTTTTAAAAAAAATTGAAAAAACACCATTTCTTCCACTGCTTGAACGTTTGCATCTGTTGTTGACGTGCTGGGACGTCCAGGGCGAGGTTCGTCTTCGACATCCTCTCGGCCTTCTTGGAACAGCTTGTACCACTTATACACATTTTTCTTACTCAGAGTAGACTCACCGTATGCAACTGTCAACATTTCAAGAGTTTTAAAGCACTCGATTCCATTTTTCACACAAAATTTAATGCAAACTATTTGCTCCATTTTTTTCGAAAGAAGAAAATCGCCGAGCACACCGAACCCTTCTAACCCTTCACGCCTCTGCCAGAAAAACAACACGAACTATATTGTCAAAACTGTGAACATACGATCGTGAAGAGTGTACCAAGACATCAAAACAAAAAATTTAAAACTTGAATGTACGTAGCCCGCGAAAATTGAAGTCATCTTACTTTTTGAACACACCTCGTATACACGATTAATTTTTAATCAATCATTTAATAGTTACATTTTCAGATAAAGATAAATAATTTTTAACAGAAAAAATTAATTTCAAACAAAGTTGTTAAATTTTCAACCAATCAGACGAATTTTCGACCAATAAAATTGGTGATCTACAAAAAAAGACAAATCTTAAACAAAATACATGAATTTTTAAAGAAATTATTTAATTTTAAAGTAAAATAGACGAATTATCTACAAAAAGTTGAATTTTTTTAACGAAAAATATGAGTTTTCAATGAAAGAGTTAAACTTTCAACCAAATACTTAAATTTTCAACCATAATTGAAAAACCTTGTTAAAAAACGTATTTTTTTTACAAAGTAGTTCAACTCTTAGTGAAATAATCGACTTTCAAACCCAAGAAGATGTACAGTTGATATTTTAACAAAACAATTGCATTTTTGACCAAAAATGTTACATTTTCAACCAAAAAGATTAAATTTCTACTAAACACGGTCAATTTCCAACAAAATACGTAAACTTTCAACGAAATTGTTTAATTCTAAAAACAAAAAGAGTATTTCCACCCAAAAATTATGATTTTAATTGTTAACAATATAGTTGCATTTACAACAGAACGAATTTATAACCAAAACATATTTATAGTTGATAAATTAACCGAAAAATGTAATTTTTAATCAAAAGGTATAAATTTTCCATAAAACAATTTAATTTCGACAAAGAAGGACGACCTTAAAACAAAACACATGATTTCTTAACCAAAAATGGTATTGATTTTCAGTTTCAAAAATGTATTTTCAACGAAAGAGATGAACCATCAAATAAAAAAAATGAAAAAATTTTTAAAAAGTAGTTGATCTTTTGATAGAAAAGAGGACTTTTTTTACAAAATAGTTACATTTTCAACAAAATAATTAATTTTTCAATCAAATAATTGAGTTTTTATCCAAACGAGATGAA
>NC_046659.1:4785156-4789156 GCF_010883055.1 Belonocnema kinseyi | reverse complement strand
CCTGAATTTATTTCAAAGCAGTTAGCAGATAGATATATAAATAGAATCGCCGAAGTGCTCCGACCGGCAATCGTGCACCTTCGAGTTTTCAAATTCAGAAGACTAGAAATGGGTTGCGCGCGCAACTCAGTCATTTACAGCGTCTCCTACTATATTCACACGGACATAGCCCTGTCATAATATTGGACCACATCTCGTTTCAGATCTGGGATCACTGATTGTAACTGAAGTGCGTGCACAAGATGTGTCACAATGCGAGCATGTTTACAATCACCCTGTGACGAAATTTTGGGCCGCGTTCATGCGCTCAACATGAGTACCCAGTGGGGACACAAAATGTTTAATTTATAAACTAACAAAATTGATTATTTAATGCTTATAAAAGCTATAAATTGCCTTTTCAATAAGGGTGCCGTCCTGTAGGTGTAGCGCAACAGAATCACAAAGCAGGATATCTTAGATGTGAAAGAGATAGAGAATCTATATTTTTTGTAATCCTGAGAGTGAAAGGAATAAATAGATCTGCCAGTCTCTTTCACTCTCGCTTTACGCCGCCATTTTCTGCACACAAGGTACTGTGCGGAACTAGCCGGCTAGCTGCCGGCTAGCCGAGTGCCTTTTGCAACATTGCAACGCGTCAGTGTGTGCCGGTTCTAGTTTTATGAGAATCACGGAGTACTACAGGGAGACCGCACGTCATGTTGTCACAACCCGGGTATCGCGTCCTCTATATATGTCGCGATATTACTGGCCGGACTCGAAAGAGGAAGGTTATTTTCTACAATTAATGTAATGAATGTAGAATTAAAGGTATCAAAAACTACTAGCAGAGGAGAAAAGAGAAAAAGCAACTTCTCAAATCAAAAGCTAGTCTAATTCTGCCCTGATATCAAGAATTTGTCTCCTTTTTTTGATCCTCCGAGGTTCCAGAGCAAGGGTTTCTAGTGAAGAATATTTTTTAAGACAATCAAATTTCTGGGTCCTCCTTTTTAGAAGGGCCTCTAATTTTAAGAAAACCAATCAAAATTAGAGTGAAAATGAGACCTCCTTTTTAACTTTTCCCATGCATCTTAGAATCCCATTCCTCTTATCTTCCCTCGAGTCATGTCTATCCGCACCCACTTCAGATTTTTGAAGCGCCTTGACTCTTGCCACTTAGGGTTTCTGCAACGATTTAGCTGACCATAACTGTCTGACCAAGGAAAGAAGGGAATGATAATTGGTTTCTGTTATATATTTTATTAGTTAAGTAACTAAGGGCTTGAATGTACTTTGAGACATTTAAGTGAAACTATCTCGAAACTCACCAGAGATCTAAAAAGTTTCTTATTTTATTAGTGTTCCTTTAAAAAAAAAAACGATGAAAAACAATTTCAGTTTTCTTTGATGGAATATTTATTTCAGCGTCTTGGGCCCTTCTTTCCTTAGAAAACCTAATTAAATAGCCTTTTTATGATTGACTGAGTGTCAGTTTCTTTGAAGCAGCAACCTTTTATTAAAAGAAGTACATTTTCCAGCGACAGATTCTTAAGAGGGTTAAATATCATGCATGGGAACACTTTAGACAAAATATAATATAAATTAAAAATGTTTCTCAGAAAATCTGTCTCGTCTATAGGAACTGTTAAGTAAAGTCTTAAGTGCTAACTTACTCGAAGTGCATTCATTTACCCGAGAAAAGAAACAGGCTTTCTGGTTCCTTTCTCAGCTTGTCTCACGCTTGTCTCGTTTTTGCCAAAAGAAAGATAAGAGAGTTTGAGATCAATAATAAAAATTACGAAATATAATTTTTAATTTAGCGATTAGGCCTTCATGGTAAGGCGGTGTTCTTCTTTGCCATGCAAAAAGGGTTGAGTTCTACATGATCCCATAACTAGATGAGCACGGGATACGCGATCATCACAATGTATTTCGACTGGCGTTACCCTACTAAAAATAAATGGCCGTTTTAACGAGCGATTTAATAGCCGTGTTAACGACCGTTTTAATGGCCATTAAAGCGGGCATTAAAAAGACCGTTCCATTCGGTCCGCCAGGGAACCCATATCTGTGTCGTACAGAGGGGGTGCCAAAAATCAGAGTTGTTATTTTTGAGACGCCCAAGAATCAGAGACGGTATTGAAGTTGAGAAATTTTGAAAAAGCATATTTTTCGCTAAAGCCATATCTGTGTGGTATAAAGGGGATTCTTTTTAACGTTAAGGGTTACAGTGTAAGAATTGAAGTTGGTATTTTGGAGGAACCTAAAATTCAAATATTTGATTCCTAGTGAGAAATTTTAAAAAAGATTATTTTTTGGCAAAGTCGTATTGCCGCGGTACATAGGTGTTGATACTTAACCTTAGGGGTTGTAGCCCAAAAATCAATCTTGGAATTTTTAAGGAGCCCAAAAATCAGACTCTATGTACGTTGAACATGTTTGAAAACGTATATCTCCGGGAAATTCATATCTACATGAAATGAAGGGGTGCTTTTTAACGTTAAGGATTGGATCCCCAAAATCCGAATTAGTATTTTTGAGGAGCTCAAAAATCAGACTCTTTTGACTTAAAAATTTCTGAAAAAACTTATAATTTGGCAGTTGTATTAACGTGGTACAGATACCTGTAAAGATGCTTTTAATAGAGTTTTAACGTTAAGGTTTGCAGCCCAAAAATCGAAGTTGATGTTAGGGTTGTTTTTTGAGAATTGACTTTTTGGGTATTCAGAGGCCTCCGTTTTTTAATTAGGAGAATATTTTTAAGCCACTTTGACACGTAATAACTGTCATAAATATAATTAATAAAAAAATCTGCTGTTAAAAAAACGGTCTTTTTAATGCCCACTTTAATGGTCATTAAAACGGCCATTAAAACGGTCGTTAAAACGGCCAATAAAACGATCGTTAAAATGGCCATTTATTTTCAGTAGGGTAGCGCCAGTCGAAATACATTGTGATGATCACGTATCCCGTGCTCATCTAGTTATGGGATCATGTAGAACACAACTCTTTTTGCATGGAAAAGAAGAACACCGCCTTATCATAAAGGCCTAATCGCTAAATTAAAAATTATATTTCGCAATTTTTATTATTGTTCTCAAACTCTCTTATCTTTCTTTTGGCAAACACTAGACAAGCGTGAGACAAGCCGAGAAAAGAACCAGAAAGCCTGTTTCTTTTCTCGGGTAAATGAATGCACTTCGAGTAAGTTAGCACTTAAGACTTTACTTAATAGTTCCTATAGATGAGACAGATTTTCTGAGAAACATTTTTAATTTATATTATATTTTGTCTAAAGTGTACATTTAAGCCCTTAGTTACTTAACTAATAAAATATATAACAGAAACCAATTTTCATTCCCTTTTTTCCTTGGTCAGACAGTTATGGTCAGCTAAATCGTTGCAGCAACCCTAAGCGGCAAGAGTCAAGGCGCTTCAAAAATCTCAAGTGGGAGCATGCAGCCGTGTCATTTAACCCTGTTCACGGGCCACACTCGCATCGTAGCACTCTAGCAAATCGTCATTCAGTCGCTTCGTCCACCCAAAGGTCGCGAGATCCCGCCGATCCATCGCATTGAATCCATTTTCATTGGCTCCCCCAGCTCTAGATTGGTGGGCATTGTTGGCCGACCCATTGTCGGGAGCCCTGCGCGTTCTGTTGTTTTGAACCACACTTATTACAACTATGTTTGGTGTTGTCATTGTTGTTCCCACGAGAAGCTAGGAAAAGGGGTTCGTCCATCCTTGTAGAGCCCCGCATGCAAGGATAAGGCTGCGTACTCTGAGAGGTCGCCCGGTATCCCAGAGTCACCGTTATAGACACCTCAGCCAGGTGCCATTCAGCTTTCGGCACGGTTTTCACACCTCCGCTTGGGGGTTAATTCCTTTGGGACCACCCCTGGACAATTGTTCGCGACTTCCTATTTATTTTTGTAACCATATTCAGCAGAAACCATTGGTACAGGGACCCTCTATCCGCAACCCGAGGACGCGTTCGGTGGCTTTGTCATAGGCCCTTCGG
>NC_046659.1:4775017-4785056 GCF_010883055.1 Belonocnema kinseyi | reverse complement strand
TACATGAAATAACATAACCTTAAAATATACGCATATCAAGAGGCGCGCGATCTATTCAAATCATGAGAAACGCCAGCATCGAAATCTGGAAATATTAAAATCCCAATCTCCTGAATTTATTTCGAAGCAAAAGAGGAGAAATGGGTTGCGCGTGCAACTCAGCCATTTACAGCGTTTCCTATTATATTCTCACGGACATAGCCCTGTCATAGGATTGGACCACATCTCGTTTCAGATCTGGGATCACTGGTTACAATCACTAAATGTGGGCGGAATGTTCAACCAGAGATGAGGTGGGAGATAGGCGAAATAATGGATTAAGAGAATGTGAAAAACATGCGCTGATAACTGCGCCCTCTTGGCGGATTAACTGAGAGTTACTTTGAAGGCGCAAGTTGCGCGTCGGTAAATGACGAAAGTTAGCAATTTTTGAAATGATTGACCAATTAAGTTTCTGCCAGAGATTGGTTTCTGCTCAATTAGTTACCACCATGGACATAGGAAACACGGGACTAGGCATGCCATCCTAACTTGGCGAGCGGGGTTGAATCCACGGGAGGGGGGGAATTCCATGAGTGGAGAGAGCCGCCATCTTACGATGTGCCATTTGATTATGCGCACGAGCATTTTTACCGACAAACTGTGCATGAAAATATACACATGTGGGCGCTGCCATGTTTGTCGCGGGACATCAAAAGGTGGCGGACCTCCCCCCTCATTGCATCAGCCCCGCAATGGCATGCCTAGTCCCTTGATTCCTATGTCTATGGTTACCACAAAGATATCTTTGTTGCCGATCTGACAGTTTTGGAAGACTTCGGTGGTCTTCTATTTATATCTCGATCCCCATCAGAAAGAAATGAAAGAAATTGGCGATTTTGATGTTTCGCGTTATTCTTAATTTCATCATGCACAAGTCGATTCCGAGGTTATGTTTTTCAATTGTCTATAATATGCATATTATTACTATTATATATATTCTTGATGTTAATATTATAATTATTAAATAGTATATTAATATTAATGACTATTTGACTATCTTTTAATAGAAATAGTTCAACTTTCAACTAAAGCTATTAGTTCTTTTTAAAAAAATTTGAATACAATACATAAATTAAAAAGAAAGTTGTTGAATTTGTTTACAACAAAATAAAAAATTTTTATCAAAAAGGCTGAATTGTATATTTAAAAAAGGCATTTTTAATCAAATACATAAACGTTGCACAAAACAAATTTATTTTCCACCAAGTCTAATTTTCTATACAAAAATTAATGTTTAATCATAGTCAATTTTTCTACAAAAAAGAATTATTTTCTTGTAGTTCAAAGAAATTAATTTTTAAACAAAAGCAAACAAATATTTTCTACAAAATAGTTCAATTTTCAAAAAACAAATTTTTTCAACTAAATTGATAAATCATTAACCATAAAAAAATTTAATTTTCAAAACAGCAGTTCCGCTTTCAACCTGAAAAGTGAAAAATAATTCAAATTCTTTGAAATTGCTTGAAATTATTAAAATTAATTGAAAATGTTTGACATCTTTTGAAACATCCTCAAATATTTAAAATCCTTAAAAATCTTTTTAAATTTTTTAAAGATTCAGATGGAAATTTCGAAAAAAGAAAATTTAAAAAAAGTTAAATATTGGAATGTTTGTATATAAGAGTTTTGAAAATAGAATCAATACAAATTCAAAACATTCGAAATTTTAGAACTTTTCTCTTTTTTTAAATTTCCATCTGAAGCCTGACAAAATTTCAAGAGATTTCAAAAGATTTTAGAAGGGTTATTTAAAAAAATTCAAAAGTACTTTAGAAATCTTTAAAAAAAATGCTAGGTATTTCAAAAGATTTTAAAGGATTTAACAAATTTGAGAGAATTTTAAAAGTTTCCAAGGAATTTTCAATCGATTCCAGTAATTTAATAGGAGATTTTAAAGGATTAGATATATTTCAAGGTATTTTAAAATTTTCAATATATTTTCAAGAGCTTTACAAAATTTCAAGAGATTTCAAAAAATTTCAAAAGATTTTAAATATTTCAGGATGTTTTAAAAGATGTCAAGGAATTTTCAACTTATTTTAAGAAATTTTAAAGAATTAAAAAATTTTAGAATGGTTATGCAAAACAATTCAAAAGTACTTAAAAAATCTTTGAAAAAAGGTTCAAGGTGTATCAAAATATTTTGGAAGAATTTCAATATTTGAGAGTATTTAAAAATGTTCCAAGGAATTTTTCATTGTTTGCGTTAAAAAAAATGCAATAAATTTAATATATTTATGCATATTAACTGTTAATAACAGGGAGAATAGGCCCAGTTCGCCCATGGATTTTAATGATTTAATAGACAAAGTTACATATGAAAAAAAATAAGATATGTATGTTAGGTTTTTGTTCTTGTAGTTGATTTTTTCAATTTCTAAGAATTTTGCTAGTCACTTAAAAAAAGCTGCTTAAATTAACCGTCTTTAATAAAGTCTATTAATAAATATTACGAGTTTATCGCAACAACAATTTTGTAAATGAAAATTTTTAATTAATTAATTTTATTTCACGATCAAATGCTTTCCAACTATTTCTAAACATTATTGATTAAAAAGAAAATTTTAATTGAAAGTGGGTTTTCTAACAGTCAAAAAACTGTCTGGCGAAATGAACCAGAATTCTGTTTAAATATGCCCTTACTATTTTTTCTGGTTAAAGTGACCAGAACTCTGGTTAAATTAACCAGAAAAATTGAAAGCCATATTTAACCAGAATTCTGTTTGATTCAACTAGACATTTTTTTTAGTGAATATTATAGGAAATAACTCGCAGAATAAAATTTGTAACCTTTTTAAAACTTTGAAGCAATTTTATAAAATGTCGAGTATTTCGAAAAAAATGTTAGAAGCTATTTAAGAATTTTGAAAGAATGAAATTCTGTTGTTAAGATTCCTCTGAAAGTTTCTAAAGATCTCTAAGTTTTGAAGGTCATTGTAAAAATATAATTTTATTATGATTAAAATTATTTGGAAATTGTGAAATCTTCAAAAATGTTTTTGAAAATTTCTCCGGAATCTTACAAAAATTATATTTATATAACTTTAAAAAGAAACTGATAATCCGTGATTCCTTCTCGTCAAATCTTGGAATGTGGTTGTACCTTTGTAACAAGCAAATAGTTATTTCAAATTTGTATTGTGTATTAAAAATTATTGTAATTGCAAAAAAACGTCATTTTTGAACTCTAAACTGAAGCTGAAATTAATATTAAAATTAAAATGATTTCTTAAAGAAAAGATCCTACTCCATCTTCACTCCATTGGGAATCGAACTACAAGAAATAATTTTAATTTTAATTTAAAAATATTATTTTCCATCTAGTCTTATTAAGACGTTAAGCATTTCCTGTTATTGAAGATTCTTAACTTGATCGATATTGTGTAGATTTTCTGCCTTCATGGTTTGGAGGGTTAATCCACTGTCGGTAAGGTACAATCTCTGATGATATAGCAGATACATTAAAATTTTTTAAAATAATTACTGAAATTAATAGCCCAGATTTTTTAAAAGTTTTTTTTCTATTTTTATAAGCTGAAGATAATAACTCAGTTATCAGTACATATACTAAATTAGGAAATGTGAAAAGTATTAAAAGTTAAAAGAAAATTAGCAACTTTCTTATTTAATTTATTTTAATCAATCTATTTCAAGTTTAACAAAATACAATTTAATTAGATTACATAATAAGTGTTATAGAAAGCAGTTTTAAAGAGCTACTCATCTATTTATATTGCATTTGTATTGCGGGAAAATACATTTCTCGGAAACTCTCCGCCGGTTCTGCGAACTAGAGGTGCTAAGATTCTGTAAGAATCAAAGATTCCCCTCCGCCCTACCAATATCCTTTCAACCAATTGGGCGAATTCAAAACAAAATCACACTTTGACTTCTCACGTTGTCAAGGCAAGACGGTCTTTAAATTTGTATTTGAGATATTCTCTGGCAATTTCGGACCTTAAAGCGTAATTTAAATTAAGCTCTTTAAGTACCGTGTGATTTTCGCGAGCAGTTCTTCTGACAGACTATAAAGCATTTTTTGCTTGACCCACAATCGTCAGAAGTATTTTGTGCGATTATCACATTAATTATTAAGTTTCGCGAGAAAAAGTGCGGTAAATGTGAATGTTAGTGAGTGAAAAAAAGCTGAAGGGAGAGTGCGTGGGTGTGTGTGTGTGTATGAGTGGATTGCGTGGGTGTGGGTGTGTTTTTAATTTTCAGGTTTCAACAATGCCACCAAGTGTTTTCGATCACTGCCAATACCGGGACTGTCCAAATATGAAGTCGGCAGAAATAAAATTGTTCCACTTTCAGCAGAACAAGACCCAAGATGCGAAGTCTGGATTACAAATTCAGGTAGGTGTCATCAACATCAATGAAAGTGGCATTTGTTTAAATCTGTTTATTATATAAGTTATATAGTTTAAATGTACTAAAAGTATTTAATATTTCTCTTTAAACATTGTGGAAATCTGTTGAAATATTCTCTAACAATTAATGTTTCTACATAAAAAAACATTTTATATTTTTAATCCGTTAAATGTTTAAACTATTTATCTTCCAAACTAATTAGATATGTATTTATCTTTGAAATTTACATTTTTTATCCGTTAAATTTTTTAATTATTCGTTTTTCAAAGTGACTATAAATTTTTTTTTCAAATTTTGAAAACTTTCAAGAAGTTTTCTTAGAATACTTCAGATTTTTCTTTTAAAATTTTCCAAATCTTTTGATATATTCTTCAACAATTAATGTTCCTACATAAAAAACATTGGACATTTGTCATATGTTACATTTTTAAATTATTTATTTTCAAAACTGATGAACCATGTATTAATGTTTTAAAATTTGTCAAATATTTGAAACATTTTTTTTCTAAATTCTGAAAACTTTTAAGAAGTTGTCTCAAAATATTTCGGATTTTTCTTCTAAATTTATTAATATCTTTAGACAAATTTTACAAGAACTAATTTCTCAAAATATAAAATCATTTGTAAAATTGTACATCCAATCAAATTTTAAATTATTCTAAATCGATTCAAAAACTTTTAAACTATCTGATTATATTTGAAAATAAGTCAAATTTTTCTAAATTTTGTTCTTAAACTTTGGAAAATTTTAAAGTGTCCTTTAAATACTTAAGTTTTTTTAAAACAATTTGTTAATCTTTCATAATATTCTCTAAGAACTATTTTTTCTCAACACAAAATTAATTTTAAATTTCCAAACCATTCAATTTTTAAATTATTGTTTTGTTATATTCTTTAAAAATTTATGTGTCCAATTATAAATTATTTTATACATTTAATCCATTTAATTTTCAAATTATAATTTAATCTTTTTAAAAATTTTAAACCATCAGATTAACATTTACAACAAATAAAGTTTTGCCTATATTTCTTTTTCTTAAAAAAATTTAAAGAAGTGTCCTTAAAATAATTTAAATTTGTCTTTAACAAATGTTTTAATCTTTAAAAATAATCTCTTGAAAATAATGTTTCCAAATATCATTATTTACCATTTTTTGTGGGTTCGATTTTTAAATTTTATTATTCTTCAATTTGTTCAAAACTATTAACCCATCTGATCATCTTTTTATTTTAGAATGAGTTTCCGGAAAAAAATATATTTTTTTAAATTTTTGAATTATTTGAAATATTTCTTATCAATTTAATGTTCCTACTGTAACATTACTCCCATTCGTTTGGGACAAAAGGGGGAAATAATGCACAATTTGGTGTCACAAGCGTAGTTAAAAAGGAAAAGAGAAGGGTAACAGTAATCGTAATGTTACTTACTGTTAGTCGGGTGCCAGACGCTTAAGTAGCGTCACTCTAAAATAATTAAAAATAAGGAAATATCAATAAAAAATTAAAGTAAAAAATTCCCAAGCTCTTATGTTAAAGTTTTCTAATCAGCGGTAGAGGGATAAGTGGGAGGCGAGCAAAGCTACAGACTCATTTGGAAGAAAATAAAGCACTTGAACCGTAATTTCTTCAGTTATAATGATTTAAGAGAAATAAGAGAAACCAGAAGGGTCATGATCAACCACGTAGATTAAATACAAAAGGCGGGGTCGTGGACCCAAAACCACATTGACATGTCGACATTGTTTTCGCCAGATCACACTGCAGAGTCCACTACATTTCTTAACCTAAACAAACCGGCTTAAATTCTAAATTTTATTCCACACAATTAAATTGCGAAAAACATTACTATTTTGACAAACAAAGCTTAAGTTCTACTCGAAATATGGCGGAAGGCCCGCGAACAAAATTTTCCTTTTATAAGAAGCCAACTACACGAACATATCGAAACACATTATACCGAAACGAACACACAATAGTCAACAAGAAAAATAATTGTACTCAGGAGGAAGGAGAAGTAAAGACGCCTACCTGAATCCCAATGAAAATCTCTGAGTCAGTTTTTTCCTCTTTACGCCAGTCCGGCAAAATGGGCTCGTCCGAGTCAGCGACTAAGACGTAGGATCTTTCTCCTCTGAAAATCCTCCTGTTGCTCTCAGATTCCCCACTTCCATCGGTCCCGCCAGAATTGCATGCCGGCCGTTGCTGCCTTCTTTATCTTTGCATCCGGTTGCCACTTCCGTCTGCTTGGCTATTGCCCTCCCTTGAGTATACCGGCAAGACGGCTGCGCCCATTTGTTTTGACCGGTGCCGGGCGGAGTATGGCCAAATACGTCGTGTAGGCTCCTAATAATTCTTTATTGTAGAAATTAGTAATTTCAAGCCAGAAAGTAGTGTGGCGGATAGTGTCGGCCTTAAATTTGTAGATGCGACTGCCCGTGTAGTGTAATGTGAAGTGCAGGTGATGTAGTGTTCAGTGGCAGTGTTTTTCCCTGCTGGATTTTCTTAGATCTCGAGACTCTGAGATTTTAGGATCCAGAGTAGGACGTCTGGTTTTTCACTCCACTTTCTCCAGGTATCCTGGTTTACCTATTTCGCTAGAAAATCGTAACTAAATATACATATTTTCTCCAGTTTGTCTCCTAAATTTACAACGAAATAATAATTTTCCGCACGTACTGCATACCTTAACTTAACAAATCTTATTCTTTACTTATTTACTAAGCTGAGCTCGTTCCGGCCACGGAAGTATCGTGGTCTTTTAATTTATCTTTCTCAATTACTCAATATGGGGGGAGGATCTATAACGGGTGGTTAATCACCACGTTACACTACATAAAAAAAACATTTTACATTATTCATGCGTTAAAATTTTAAATTATGTATTTTCAAAAATGATTACCCATGTATTTATCTTTTAAAATGTGTCAAATTTTTTAAACATTTCTTTCAAATTTGAAAAACTTTCAAGAAGTCTACTCAGAATACTTCATATTTTCTTCTAAAATTTTTAAAATCTGTACACATTTTATAAGAATTAATTTCTCAAAATATAAACTCATTGTACAATTTTAAATCCAATGAAATTTCAAATTATTCTTAAATCATTTAGAAACTTTTAAACCATCTGATTTTTTTTAAATAGAGTATGGGATGAAAAAAAGGAGGCATTTATAAGGAACTCCAAACATAGAGAGACGAACAGGGAGGGGAGGAAGTTACTAGACATGATAGGAGAAACAGGATGGTTTATATGCAATGGCAATATGAAAGGAGATGAGGAAGGGGAGATCACATTCATAGGAAAGGGAGCAACAGTAATAGACTACATCTTGGCTGAAGAAAGAATGCGGCATATGATAGGGAGTATGAAGGTAGGGAATGAGATAGGGTCCGAGCACTTCCCGGTCATAGTTACACTAAGAAGAGGCGTCAGTAAGCGCGGCAAAGAGAGAAAGGAAAAAGGGTGCGAACGAAACACGAAAATGGGAATCTGGGGGGTAGATAAATTAAACGAGTTTAAACAAAAGATGGAAAAGGAGAAAGTTGATATGAAAAATAGGAGGGAATAGACTCGTTAGTTTAAAGGTTGAAGGAGTCCATTGAAAAGGTAAAGGAGGAGCTGGGTACTAATGAAAAAAGAGTAGGGGGAAAGAGAGGCTGGTGGGACGAGGAATGCTGGGAGAGTAAAGAGAGAATAAAAGAGTGTGTGAGCAAATGGAGAAGAGGGGAAATGGAGAAGGAGGAGTATAACAGGAGGAAAAAAGAACATGAGAAGATGCTGGAAATAAAAAGACAGAGGGGAAAGGAAGAATATAAAGCAGAGGTAGAAAAAGCGATCAAAGAAGGTAGGGTGTGGGATGTGATAAATAGGGATAGAGGGGAAAGGAAGGGCGTTAACGAAGAAATAGAAATGGAGGAATGGAAGGATTATTTTAAGGGTCTATTAGTGGGAGAGTAAATAAGATCAAAGGGGAAAAGTGTAGGATAGTCCAAGGAGAAATGGAGGAAGGGAACGAGATAACAAGAAAAGAAGTGGATGAAGCGATAAATAGATTAAAAAGAAACAAGGCGACGGGAGAAGATGGGATGGAGAACGAAGCGATGAAGTTTGGAGGAGAAGGGATTAGGGATGGGATGTGGAAGATCTGCAACAACGTATGGAAAGGGGAAGGTTGGCCGGAAGAGTGGACGACGGGACTGGTGGTACCGCTTGTCAAAAAAGGGGAAGGAAAGAAGGTAGAGGAATACAGAGGGATCAGTCTCATGTCATTCGGCTATAAAATATATGCAGAAATCTTATGAAATAGGTTGGAGAGTCAGGTAGAACAAAAAGAAAGTATCCCACATAATCAGACGGGATTTAAAAAAGGAAATGGGAACTATAGACAACATCTACGTACTTAACTATTTAGTTAGCAGAAATTTGGGGAGAAAGAAAGGGAGACTAGTCGCTTTGTTCGTAGATTTCAAAGCAGCGTTTGACTCAGTGAATAGAAAAGTACTATGGCAGGGAATGAAAGAGAGGGGTGTAGAGGAAAAGTTAGTGGAGAGGAGAAAGGAAATTTTTACTGAAACCAGAATTAGGGTGAAAATAGGAAAGAAAAAAGGGCAGGTTTTCTGGACAAGCCGAGGTCTAAGGCAAGGGTGCCCTTTGAGTCCGTTACTATTTAGTATCCTATTGGCAGACTTAGAGGAGAAGCTAAAGGAGAAAGGGAAAGGAGGAACGGTTTTGGGTAATAGCAAACTATACTCTCTAGCATACTTGGACGATGTAGTTCTATTAGCAGATGATGAGAAGGGGATGAACCTAATGATGAGAATCTTCGAAGAGTATGTGGGAACAAAAGAGCTGACTGTGAACGTAGATAAGACAAAGGTCATGTGTTTCAGAAATAGAAAAAGCAAAATAAATTACGTTTGGAGGATGAACGGACAAAAAGTGGAAATTGTGGAGGAGTTCTGTTATCTACGTTTTTGGTTTAAGGCAGAAGGAGGAAACGAGCTGCAGGTGAGGAAAAGAATTGAATGTGCTAGTAAAGTAATGGGCCAAGTATGGGGTATAGGAAAGAGAAGGTTCAAGAACGATTGGAGAATGAGGGTCTGGTTGTTTCATGCGTTGGTGTGGGCGGTGTTGTGTTATGGTGTGAAGATCTGGGGATGGAAGGAACATAGTAAAGTAAAGAGTATGCATGAGCGATTCCTGAGGTGGGTAATGGGGGTTAGCTGGAGTTGCCCAGGATATATGTTAAAAGAAGAGTTAGGAAAAGAAAATATGGTTACTAGACAAATTAAGAGAGCATGGAGGTTTGAAGAGAAGCTAACAAGGGGAGAGGGAAGTAAAATTGCACAAGCATGTTTCGGTGAAATTCGGAACAATGAAGCGAGAGGTAATGTCGGAAATTCAAAATGGGAGGTAGAAAGGAGAAAAATGAGAAGGGTGTGTAATATTCGAGAAGGGATTATGGAGTGACAGGGCATAGAGTTAGAGCTATTGGTATATGATGGTATATGATGGTCAAAGGGTTTGACGGAACCAGAATATCTGCAAAAAATAAAAAAGGAAGAAAAATGGAGTAGGGTTGTACGGTTCAGAATGGGAGAAGGAGTGAGAGCATGCAGATAT
>NC_046659.1:4769900-4774917 GCF_010883055.1 Belonocnema kinseyi | reverse complement strand
TATAATAATAAATAATTAATATAATATTAATTTTTAAAACTAAGTTTTTAAAACTTTAAATGAGTCGAATTTTTGCTAAATATTTTTCTTAAACTTTGAAAACTTTAAAGAAGCTTCTTTAGAAGATTTCAGATTTGTCGATAAAAAATTGTTCAATCTTTTAAAATATTCTTTAAGAATTAATTTTTCCAAATATGTATTATTTTAAATTTTCAATCCATTCAATTTTGAAATTATTCTCAAATTATTTTGAAACTTGTAGACTATCTGATTATTTAGAAATTATTATAAATTATTTTAAAAACCGTTAAACCTTCTGAATATATTTTAAAATGAATTGAATTTTTTATCTTTTTTTTTAATTTTGAAAATTTTTAAAAAGTGTCCTTAAAATATTTCAGATTTATGTTTTGCAACTTTTCAAATGTTTTGTTATATTCTTTAAAAAATAATGTATCCAATTATAAATTGTTATATATATTTAATCCATTTAATTTTTAAATCATAATTAAATCTTTTCAAAACTTTTAAACCATCCGATTATCATTTACAATAAGTAAAGTTTTGCCTCTATTTCTTTTACTTTTTAAATATTCTCCAACCATTAATGTTTCCACATAAAAAAACATTTGAAATTTTTAATGTGTTAAATTTTTTAATTATTTATTTTCAAAACTGATCAGCCATGAATTTATCTTTGAAATTAACATTTTTTTATCCGTTAAATTTTTTAATTAATTATTTCCAAGACTGATCAGCCATGTATTTACATTTGAAATTAAAATTTTTTATTCGTTAAATTTTTTAATTATTTGTTTTTAAAAGTGATTTTAAACATTTTTCACATTTGGAAAACTTTCAAGAAGTTTTCTTAGAATACTCCCGATTTTTCTTCTAAAATTTTTTTAACCTTTATACATATTTTATTGAAATTAATGTCTCAAAATATAAACTCATTGTAAATTCCACATGTGTGGAATATGCTGGTGAAATGATATTCCAATATTCGAAGTCATTGGAAAGTTACAGCTGTGATAACGACTAGGTTTACTTAATTGTTTAAAGCGTTCTAGAACTTTCGAACGCTTTTTTCTCGAAACAACGTTTTTAAAATTGGCCGGCATGATATCTCAAAAACGGTTTGACCGATTGCTTCAAAATTTCTATGGTAGATTCGGCACGTGTTACGCATCGCCTGAGCTAGGATAATTGAAAAATTGGTATCGTTCGTAAAAAAAATCCCCAAAAAAGGTAAGAAAAAAACGGGCTGCCACACGGGGTGACCTCCTTAAACCATCTGATTATCTTTGAAAATGAGTCAAATTTTTCTTAAATTTTGTTATCAAATTAGAAACAATTAAAAAGTGTCCTTATAATATTTAAGTTTTTTAAAACAATTTTTAAATCTTTTATAATATTCTCTAAGAACTAATTTTTCTAAATACAAAATTATAAAAAAATTTCCAAATTATACAATTTTTAAATTATTTTTAATTATCTTTGAAAGTTGTAAAACTTTGGATTATATTTTAAAATGAGTTGAATTTTTAATATTTTTTTTATTTTGAAAAGTTTTAAAAAGTATCCTTAAAATATTTCAAATTCATGTTTTGCAAGTTTTGAAATGTTTTGTTATATTCTTTAAAAATTAATGTATCCAATTATAAATTATTTTATCTTTTTAATCCATTCAATTTTTAAATTATAATTTAATCTTTTTAAAACTTTTAAACCATCCGATTATCATTTACAATGATTAAAATTTTGCCTATATTTCTTTTCCTCTAAAAACTTTAAAGAAGTATCCTTCAAATATTTTTAAATTGACTTTTACCAATGTTTTAATCTTTTGAAATATTCTGTAGGAAATAATATTTTCATATGCCGTTATTTGAAATTTTTTATCGATCAAATTTTTAAATGTTATTATTATTCAATTTTTTCCAAACTATTAACCCATGTGATCATCTGTTTATTTTAAAATGAGTTTCCCGAAAATATATTTTTTTTCGAAAAATGAGTAACATTTTTCTTATTATTTTTTTTTATTTTGAAAAGTTTTAAAAATTGTCCTTAAAATATTTGACATTCATGTTTGGCAATTTTTGAAATGTTTTGTAATATTATCTAGAATTTCATTTTTCACAACTTAAATTATTTCCAATTCTTAATCGATTCAATTTTTAAATTATTGTTAATTCTTTTTAAAGTTTTAAACCATGTAATTCAAATTTAAAATGAGTCCAATTTTTCCTACATTTTTTTTGTATTTTGAAAACTTTAAAGACGGGTCCTTAAAATACCTAAGATTTTTTTTATTTTCCAAATCGAATCAAGGAAATTTAATATTATTTTCATATACTACTGTAGGTACTATTCAACCGTCTTTCGAATGTAATTGAAATGTTAATTCAAGTACTGTTCAAGATACTAAAATATATCAAAATATAAATTATTTTATTTTCAGTGACAAGAAGGATGTCGGCAAAGGCAAATGCAATTAATTTCAATATAAGGGATTTAAAAGACGGATGAGTACGGGGAGTAACTTTTCAATAAAAAGTTTTATGTTCCGGCAATATTAGGGGGTATTATATAATTAATTTTCGTTTAAATCCAATTAAAATTTATTAAAAATAATATTCAGTATTTAATTGATCAACCAATGTGATTTTATATGTTTCCTGCATTTCAGATTAATAAAGAAATGACAAGGAAGAGAGCAACTTCAGAAAGAGAATGTTTCTGTCATATTGCAGTTCTAGGATTGTTTTCAGGTAAATTTGAACCATCTTTTGAATTTAATGTAATTTAATTATATTGAAGAATTAGATTTATCATCAGTTGATTCTTTCCTTAATCTAATTGTAGGTTTTCCAACAAGCTTTGCATGCTGTGAATAGACAGTGGGGACTCAAACATTTTTAGAAAGGTAGGACTTTATGTATGTGTTTCAAATTAGAAAATTGATCAGAATGGACATTAACTTTTAATATTCTTTTCAGAACTGAATCCGGCAGATCGTTATCATCTGCAAGCCAAATTATAATAAATCTACGTAGGATTTAAGATTGTGTTAGAGCGTGGCTGCGACTTTTGATCAGTTTTAAGTCTTTTCACGCTTAATTTTAGAATATGTCTTCATATTTAACTGTGTTTGTTATAATAATAATTATTATTTTTATTGTTATTATTTATATATTGACTAATGTAATTTAATTTTGTGGTAGTTCAGAATTATTTGTTTTTGAATCGATAATTTGAAAAGATTGTAATGTGAGAAGGGCGAAGGGAAACTGTAATAAGCAAGTGATTGTGTAGGCGAATTTATTTCTTCTTCTTTCCTCCATCTTTAGCTGGGTTTTCATGATCCTCCTGTAAAATGAAGCTGCCGCGCGTTATAGATCCGCTTTCTGCAAAGTTTAATATAAATACCCGTACATGTAAGACTCCTCCCGGAGGTTATTTTTCCACAAGGTGGTTTTTCCCGGTCGGGTTGTGCTGGAGCAGTGTAATTTTAGCAATGCGGAAGCATAGGCAAATGCGGGAGTCTGTTAGGCAAATCAAAATGATTCAATAAAAATTATTTCTAATTTATTCCCTTTATTCAATGAGTTTATAATTTTAAACCCTTTCACTTTCCCGAGTCCAATTATTGTTGTTCGCAGCTTTCGAGTGGGTGTTGTATAAAATAGCTGTTTCGAAGCTCTTGCGTAAACTTAATTTTTAATTTATTTGCAGTTTCTAATGTTGAAATATTAAATTTTCTATTATTTACTTCAACTTATTTCTTTTAAATTTGTGTAATCCAGCTGTCTCCAATATTTCTGTAAGCACTGGCAGTTAAGTGCCAGGTAGTGTGTTTTGTTGTTTTGTTTAAATTCATCATTTTTGTAAACACAGGGGAAAGCACTTCGGGTATGTATCCGAAAGACGCGGGCTGGATTCTCGCTGTCTAAACTTTTTTCCATTAAAAAAAAATTGTATTCATTAAAATTAATTTTTTTAATACAAACTTTTTAAATGTCTATATTTGTGAAGTTTTAAATTTAATAGCTTTAGAAACTATCACGAATTTTATTATTGCCGAATTTTCTAATTTAAAATTTTTAAATTGTATGAAATACATAAAATATTATATCGAATTACATAAATTTAGGAAATATTGTATATAAAAATTAAAAATTAGGTCGAACAACCACTAAATGGTCCTACTGTCAGCAACCGTCATCCAAAAATGACAACAGCTCCGAGAATATATGCGATAAATCACACCTATGGCCACGTCTCACGACCGTCAACTGGGTGGTATGTATTATTTATTTTTTCGGAAATTTTTAAGTGTTGATACTTTTGTTTTACCAGATCCTTGAATCGACGCATTTCTTATGTGTTTTACAGATTCAACTTCTTAAAAACTTTAGAAATTCTGAAAAATAATGTAAAATTTTATTTCAAAATATTCAAAAATCTAAATTTTCTTTCATCTCTTGAAAGTCTTCTCAATATTAAAATTATTTGTTAAATTTTCAAAATTATGTTTCTAATGAATTCTAATTTTTCCTATTATTTTTTAATTGTGCAAAATTATTAAAAGTACCTTAAAATTTTCTATAATTTTTTTTTCACAATTTTTTTAAATGTTTTAAAAACTTGTAGATTATTCGCTCAAAAATATTTGTTGATAAATTTGATAATGTTCATAAAAAATCTTGAAATCTTTTGAAATATTCTCTTTACATTAACTTTAAAAATTAAAAAATTGTACATTTTCGAAAGAAAGTTTGACAAAAACTTTTTTATCTACTTCAAATCTTTCAAAATTCTTCACAAGCATTTTCTGTCAAAATTTAAAAAAATCTATATTTCGCTCAACATTTGTCGGCCTCACAGAAAATAACAAACTGAAATCATCTACAGTCTGTCAAGTTAAAGCATGGGTAACTTTTTTGGTAAAATATTTTATTTAAACGCATGTTTCTACATGGAATTACATTTGTCAAGGTGTCGAGCAAAA
>NC_046659.1:4758319-4769800 GCF_010883055.1 Belonocnema kinseyi | reverse complement strand
GAGGGAGCTCTTCTTAATATTTTGACACCAAAATCATGTCGATACACCTTACCGACTGCGAGTAAAGCCACCCACGCTTTAACTTGACAGACTGTACTCAAATCATATTCATGCAAAATGCAATTCATATGAAAATTTAGAAGGATTTTTTGTTTTGACAAATAAATTGTTAGCGAAAATTTAAAAATATTTCTAAAAATGCTGGGAAAAAATCCAAAATATCTTCAGCAATTTTTTAATTTTTTAAGACTTAGAAATTTTAAGAAAAATTTGGGCGTTGAAGAATAAATATTGTATAAAAAAAATAATTCTCAAGTATGAAGATTAATTTTGAACCAATAAAAAAATAAATAGAATAGTTAAAGTTTAAACTAAAAAATTCTACTTGTTGTTTTATATTCGTGAAATTTTAAATTCAATAACCTTAGAAACTATCAGGAATTTTATCGTTCCGGACTTTCCTAATTCAGAAATTTTCAATAGTCCGTAAATGATTAGATATTACATCAAATTATACGAATTTAGGAAAAATTGTATGTAAAATTTTAAAGAAAAAGATTAAACAACCACCGCATGGTTCTACTGTCGGCAACCGTCATCTAGAAATGACACCAGTTCAAGCCCATACGCGATAAATCATATTTACTTTTTTGAAATTTCTAAGAGTTGATACTTTTGTTTACCGGATTCTTGAGCCAACGCAGTTTTTTAATGTTTTAAAAAGTTTCCAAATATTTTTAAATTTTCTTTAAAAAAATTTGTTTTTTAAATAAAAAATAAATTAAAACTTTCCCCGAAATGTTAGGCCAAAAATTTTTAATTTCTTAAAACCTTTCCAAATTTTGAATTAGAATCCAAAACTTTATTTAAAAATCTTCAAAAATCTAAATTTTCTTTTATCTTTTAAAAATCTTCTCAGTATTAAAATTTTACAGAATCTTTTTTGGCAATTTTTTTAAATGTTTTGAAAAAGTTGTAGAATATTCTCTCAAAACTAATTTTTGATCATTTTGATCATTTTCTTTTAAAATCTTGGAATCTTTTTAAGTGTTCTCTTTAAATGAACTTTAAAAATAAGAAAAATGTTAAATTTAGTTAGGAAACTTAAGAAAACCTTTTTATCATCTTCAAATCTGTCAAAATTCTTAAAAAGCCTTTTCTTTCGAAATCTTAATAAATCTATATTTCGCTCAACATTTGTCGTCATCTTAGCAAATAATAAACTGACAATATCCACTAAAAAAAATATTCACACAAAAAATTTTAAACGATTTCTTGTTTTTAAAAATAAATTGTCAGAGACAATTTTAAAAGATTACTAAAAATGCTGAGAAAGAATCCATAATATCTTCGGCAACTTAAAAATTTTTTAGGACTTAAAAATTGTATCAAGAAATAGTTAAATATTCTAGAAAAAAAATATACTCAACTAAGAAGATTAATCTTAAACCAATAAAAAAAATAGAATAGCCAAAGTTTGAACTACTTACTTAAATAATTAATCAGACTTCGATTAAAAATCTTTGAAATTAATCTTTCAATTTAAAAAACCCTGTCGATATTTGCAAGATTACATGATTTTTCCACAGAATTAAAAAAAATGCAATGACCCTGCAAAGTCTTCCAGGTTTTGCGTAAAAGAAAGAATTAACTTGCGTTATGTCCAATTTGTTTTCTAAATCAACATTCATATCTTTGGTAACAAAAAAGTTATAATTATCCTTTCGACTGAACTGTACTTCAATACATTTTTCCAATTTCACTTTTTAAAAAAACTTTTAAAAAATTATTTTAAAAAAACAGTTTTGAAAGATTTTGAATTACATGCTTAGAAACTTTTTTAAAACTTTGAAAGGTTTCAAGAGAATGAAAGAATATTCTTAAGATTAATACGAAATTTTGAAAGGATTTTTTTTATATTAATTTTTGGATAAAATTTAAAAAGATATTAAATTTTTTTTTAAACATTTCTATAAATTCCGCTAAAAAAATCGGAATATTTTAAGACAAGTTTTTTAATTTTTTAATATTTTTTAAAATTTTAAGAAAAATTCGCTTCCATTTCAGACACTTAGAAATTTCAGAAGATTCTGAGTAGTTAAAAAAATATATTTCCACAAATGTACCAAGTATTTTTTAAAAATAACTTAAATTTGTAACACAAAAAATGAATTTTCTACCAAGATTAATTTTCAAGCATTAAAAAGACAAATTAAATAGTTCAATTTTCAACCCAAAAACAACGGATTTAAAAAAGTTTAATTTTCAATAAAAAGAAGAATTTTTAAACAAGAAAATTAATTTTCTGATAAAACACAACAAACTTGAAAACAAAAATCTTAAAATTGTCAACCAAATAGGTGACTTTGTAACTGAAAAATATCAATTTCGAAGCATGAATAAATTAGTTAAATTTTCAATTCAAAATCAATACATATCCAAAAAAAGTTAAATTTTTAATGAAAAACATGATTTTTTAACCGAGAAGATAAATTTTCTACCAATAAACAATGAATTCAAAAATATATAGTAATCTTTAAACACAAAAAAAAGTATTAATTTTCAATAAAAATGTTAGTTATTTTCCGCCATTTTTTTTATCGTTATGTACGAAAAGAATGATTAAAATTTTGATTAATAGGCTCTTAAATCAATCTTTGAATACCAAAAAAAAGTAATTTCTTCAAAATGTTTAATTGTGTATAATTTTAAAAATTCCCTTCAGATCTTCCAGATTCGTTTATGTTAACTTTTTAATTAAAGCATCCTAAATTCACCTAGCATATATGCGAAATTACCCACTCTGATCTTCTCTATTGACATTGACAAACTGGAAAAACGCTGCCCTGTTTGACCGCTTAAGTAGAACCGTCTATCATCTATTTCAGTTCATAAACTGGCCTGAGTAATTGAGGGCGCTTGATTTTAGTTCGCAAAAGCCTCAGGTAATAGGTGGCGTTTGCGAAAATCGTTCGAAATTAAATACATGGGATCGCCTATCTCCCACCTCATCTCTGGTTCAACCAAAAAATATGATTTAATGATTTCTATCAAATAATTAAATTTTTACCAAAATAGCTGCATTTCTAACCAAAAAGTTAATTGTAAAGAAAATGGTCGGATTTTTAAACAAAAAATATTAAACTCCAACCAAAAACATTGGAATTTTCAACCAAACAGTTTAATTTTTAGCCTAAAAGATGAATTTTCTAGAGGACCCTACTGAAAATAATCTTTGAGTATATACTAAAAATTCTTTAGGTCAAAGAATCTCAAAGAAATTCTCCGCAGGCACTCAGGTAAATATTTTTAAAGGTCCAGGAAGCTCGTTTAAATAGTCTGAAGGCTTTAAAATATTCATTCCGAAATTGAAATAAGAATACGATCATAAATAACAAGCAGAGAGGCTATCTCAATAGAGTAGCCGACACTCAAGGGTCCTTTGTTAAGCTTTCGGATTAAAATTTAGAAGTAGATTTTTTTAAATTTCATAATTAACAGCCTAAAACATAATAATTCGGAATCTATGGGTTTCGATTACTTCAGATATCTAACTTTTGCTTTTTAATGCTTAAAATTTGAATTAATAGAACGTTTCTCGTAAATGGAATGAGATACGCCAAAAAAGACAACATTTTTTTAATTCAACTAGAAAATTGTATATCAGTATATAAGTTATAATTATAAATAAGTATAATGAGAAAATTCATCAATGAAAAAAAAGTGTTAATAATTTGAAGAGAAATTGAAAGAGGGAGAGCGGATTAGCCACGACCAACTATTGTAAATAACTCTGCCCGCCCGGTAGGTGACGAATACAAAAGGAACATTATATTACTGTCGCACCACTCTTAAAACGACCAATAAAAGGATCTTGAAAAGGACCCTAATCTTTCAAACTATCTCCGAGACTATTTTGTTTCAAATCGACTTTGTTTATAGACTCAAATGGGCCAAGCTATTTCGCTAAAGAAAACTCAGAGATTTCTTTCGGTAGGGGACAGTTGAATTTTTAACAAAACAGTTTATGTTCATGCAACAAAGCTGAATTTGCAACCAAAAATATGACCTCTACAAAAAAAAAAGATGAAACTTTTAATGAGAAAGGACGAATTATCTGTCTAAAAAGAAAAATTTTCATAAAAAAACTTAAATATTCGAAAAAGATGATTTTTCAAGAAAGTAGTTTTAATTTTCGAACAAAATAAATTATTATTTTCAAGCAAAAATATGCACTTTCGAGCCAAAAAGACAAATGTTCAACAATAAAGTTTAATTTTGGATAAAAAGAAAAGATTATATTCAACAAAATTAGTTCAATTATGAAAAAGAATATATGAATCTTTTAACAAATAAGTTAAATTTTTCACAAAATAATCAAATCTTCAACAAAATAGTTTATTTAAATTTGAAATTTAACTAAATTTTATTTAATTTTTTAATTTATCTAAATTTCATTTAAATTTAAAGTTTCTTTTTAAAAAATAGTTTCTAAAATTTTACTACAATTTTAAAGTACGAAAAGAATTTCTTAAAAAATTTATTTATTTATTATCTCGAAAAAATCAACCGTAAGGGAAATAATTCAATTTCGAAATAATAATAAAAATAGAATATTTTTGAGGCTCTCTTCAATTTGAATATAAATAGGTAATTCAGTGTTCACAGGATTTGCCGCATCTAGGTAAAATATCTTTGCTGGATCGTAAAAACCTGTTTTAGATATGTCGATTCCAAAAATACTGACCCCTGGTGAGTAACTTGGGAAGACAGTCGAGCCCCCGCTTGCCGCTCTTGCACCATAAATAACGTATACCACGTGTACTGTACGCAACGCGCCAGTTTTAAGTGAGAAAAAATAATCTCCACTTTCAATTACAAAAAGCAACAACAACAACATTTTCGGGAAAACCCGAGGTGAACGGTTCAGTATAATTGGCTTTAGATTATGTGATTAAAATATTGCGGCCAACAATTCATGCATTTAGACGTAGTTTTTATGTAGCCAAATTAACAGCCGTTGGAGGGACACGTGGGAATATAGGGATTCCTCGATTTTCGCTCCTGTCCCTCGCGGCCAGTAAACTAACGTTTCACTGCCCGATAACAAGCGTTGAATTCAGAAAAATGAAGAATTTGTATTTCTATGAATACGCGATTTTTCCTCCGCCTAAAAATCCTCCGACGGGAACAGAAAAAGTGCAAATCCTTTTACATCTCAATCGACTTAGTAACATTTAACGAAAGCATTTATTCAACCTATTTTCATTATTAAATCTTTTTATAACGTATAAATTAGAAAAATATTTCAATTTATATTTATTTAGATTTTAATCATTTATTTAAACGTCTTAAGAAATGCAACAAAGAAATCTATGCAAATGTGTGAATTTAAATCATTTTAACTCTAAAGAGGCAGAGTTGAATTGGAAAAAGCAACCTGAACCGACCCGTATAATTGCCTTTAGATTATGTGCTTGAAATATGACATTCAACAACTCAACCATTTAGATTTAGTTTGTCCCTTGCGAATGTGACAGCCGTTTCAAACGCCTTAAACGGCTACTGGGACTCAAATTAACATGCAATCTTTTTTCTTATAGGCTCTATTAGGCACTCATGTGCTTTTCAAACATGACTGAGAATATTACGATCTACAAAATGCTTCTCTATGTAGATCTATGAGGTTTTTAATGGTGAAGCGGAATTCAATATATCGAACTAAAATTCGAAGATCTGCATTTCAAGTGGCAATTTTAAAATTGCTGTTCTAATAGGTTCTAATGGCATTTCTAATCGCAAATCGAGATTAAATTAATCAAAGTTTAAACTCAAAATAATGGTCTCAAATGGCTCTAGGAGGAACCTGTTAGGTTCCCTGGCTGACCGAAGGAACCGAAAGGAGCCTCTACAAAGTACCCTTAAAGAACTCACTGAGTCACCCTTCGGTTTCTTCTTAAAAGGTTAAAAAAAAACAGCAAGATCAACTTTTAAACTGTTGAAATTCGGAATATACGTTAAATTTTCTATTAGAAACCCACGGAGTAATCGCAATAATTTTTTTTTGCAGCGTTAAAAATTTTAAAAAATGTCGTTAACTTATGCTGAAGGTTACTTGAAGCACATCCATAATAGCTCATGTAGTTTGTTGCGCGCGAAGTTTAAAAATCAAATTCTCTCTCACTTGCATCGCAGCGCTGTTGTTCGAGGTTTCCACTGCGTTGGGCTAGCATGCAGACAAAATCCTTAAAGTTACCGACGGAACGCTTATTAACTGCTACAAAAAGAAGATACACTCAAAGGCGCCTTCGGTCCATGAAAATGACAGGTATTTTATTTTTTAAAGTTTTTAACGCTGCAAGAAAAAGTATTGCGTTTACTCCGTGAGTTTTCAATGCAAATTGTAACGTAGAATATGAATTTCAACAATTTAAAAGTTGATTTTTCTGTTTTTTTTTTGTGTATCTTACAAAGCAACCGAATGGGGACCCAATGGGGTCTTTACGGGTACTTTGTAGAGGCTCCATTCGGTTCCTTCGGTCCGCCAGAGATAATCGCAATACTTTTTCTTGTAGCGTTAAAAACATTAAAAAATAAAATACCCGTAATTTACATGGGCGGAAGGCGGCTTCAAATTCATCTTCTTTTAGTGGCAGTTAATAAGCGTTCCGTCGGTAACTTTAAGAATTTTATCTGGATGTTAGCGCCACGCAGTGGAAGCCGCAGACAACAACGCTATGATGAAAGTGAGAGCAAAGATATTAGGTCCTAGATACGGCATGAAATTAGTTGCACCACATACCGGTAGTTAGCGCGGCAGGCAAGTTTGTGGTCCTGCATATATATATTGCTTTTAGTTCGGCCACATACTTGTAGAGGCGCGACATGTACCGATTGGTCTTGAAGGAATTCGAAAACTCTAAAAGACTTTTTGAAATCAAAATTAGGCCCAAAATATAGCAAAGATGTTAGTATAAAATAGTAATAACAAATTTGAATTGAAAAGTTTATTTTTTATTTAAGTTATAATTTTTTTGGAAATTAGTAGAAAAGTGAATTTGAAGATACAGTTAAATTTTATTTAAATTTAAATAATCTAAAAAAGCTGTCTGGTTAAATCAACTAGAATTGTGGTTGAATATGTCCTTACTATTTTTTTCTGGTTGAAGAAATAAAAATTCTGAAAAGAAATTTCCTTATAAAAACTTTTAAGAAAATTTTTTTCTTAAATTTCGTTATAGACCTAAACAAATGTCTTCTGAAATGTTGCTTTTTTTAAATATTAGTGAATTAAGTGGTATATGAGTTTTTTAACAGTTGTAAAGTTTAAGAAGCATTTTCGAAAGTCAAAGGAAATTACGGCTTGCTTCTACAGTTTAGCTAAGGTCATGTTATGAATATGAACCATTTTTTCAAATTGAAATAAGAAGTAACTCAATCTGGAAGAAAAGTGTGCTTAATTTTTTTATTATCATTTAATACTAAAACTTGACATAAAAATTGCCATAATTTTCGTCTTTTTGTTGTTTTAATACATGAGCTAATTACATTTTTTAAACAGTAACCATGAAAAATAATATAAACCAATGCTATAAATTCACAGAAATATTATGTACTTCAATAGTCTATATTTTTTAAAAGAATTTGACGCTGTTTTTATTTTAGTTTCAATAAATATATAAGTTTCCTTAGTTTTTTATTTCTTTTCCTTTAATTACTTTCTTTATTTCTTTATTTTGTATTTATTGAGAAAAATAAGTTGAAACTTTAAAATGTTCTCCACTGGTCATGCATAGAAAGCTATACTTTCTAGCTGGTCGATTAAGCGTTTGTTTGCATTTACTTGTTTAACTGTTTGCATATTTAATTCTATTAAAAATTTTTCATTTTGCTAAAATAATTATTTTAAATTCTTTCCTTTAATAAAAAACTTGCATAATTAAAAAGAAATTAGGAAGGAATTTCATATTTGAATAAAATTATGAATCGAACCAAAAAATACATGATCTGGCACTTTATTGTCAGACTTATTTTTTCAAAAATTTTATACTCCTTTTCAAAGATCTGGATTGAAAACCGAAGTTTAATTCCGCTCTGTTGTATTATTGACAACTTTCTTCTAACTTCAATTCAAAACACAGTAGAAAATTAGACATAATGTAAAAATTACAATGAATATGACAAGTTAAAACTGTCATCTAGGTACTTGAAGTTAAAGTGAATATTTATTTCTGACAATATTAAAACTTCCATTTTAATATTGAGTTTATTAAATAAATCAATATATTCCAATCAAGATTTTTTTCTTACTTCTTAAATCTTGTGAACAAAAACAAATGTTCTCATGTAATAAATAAGTGACGAAATTTTGTTATCAAATAATTTTTTTCAATGTGATAAGCCGTGATTATTTCTGCCGTCTTGGAGAGAAAAGTTACTCTCTAAAGGTTCACGTAAGGGTCATTTTCGCGTTGCAGCGTACACGTAAAGAAGACTCACATCAAAACGAAGGTAGTGAGTTTCTTCACGCAAACAGCAGATTTGACTTAACCCATTTTTCCCTCTCGACGGGTTGTTCACCTTGGCGCGCGGGGTATTTCCTAAATTAATTTTTCACGTAAAAAAAGTCGTGTCTACTAAAATGTAATATTTTTTTCTCGATGACTCAAATTAAACAAAAAGGTTTGAAAGTGTAAAATTAAAAATGTAAAGCATTGAACAAATTCTGAATTTAAGAATCAAATCCTAAACAATAAGGAATTTTAACATTGAAATTCAATTTGGTTTCGAACATAAGGGTTTAATATCGTAAAATTAACAACTGTAAGCCTTCTAACTTGATTAGGCTTAAATTAATGGCCTCCAAAATCGGATAATGCCCAAATACAAACATTTAGAATTCTGCATTTCAATTTTCAATTCAAAACTTTCAAAATTAAACAATTTAAATTAATCAGATTACACGTGAGGCATATTCGAAATTTAAAAAATATTAATGCTTGTATTTTTACATTCTCATCATTAACGATTGAGAATATATTAGAATTGTCGGAAATTTGACATCACACTTTTTCAACGGATCTCCACGTTTCGAGACCCCCTGAATCCGAAAATCAGGTTTTCACGATGGGTTCTGTCTGTCTGTCCATCCGGCCGTCCGTTCGTAAACACGATAACTCTCGAAAAAATGAACGAATCAAATTAATCTTTGGCACACTTTTTTTAGGTTTTAAAAGAAAGGACGAGTTCGTGAACCAGCCATTTTTGAAAAAAACTCAAAAAGTGAGCGAATTTTGAAAATTTTTGAGACAACTTTTTTCTAAATTTGAAAATTCTATGTACGGATATTCATAGCATTCAAATAAACAAACAATTTATATTTATGACTTTTTGCGATAAAAAAAAATTCTCAGAGTTATAGCGTTTTCAAAATTTTTTTCATAAACCGAAAAATCAAAATTTGAATCCAAAAAACGCACGATATGAAAAAAAGTCAAAAAAAGAAAAACATTTCTTTTTGAAAGCCCTACAAGATTATCATAACCAATTTTTGGATTTTCTTCAAAAATCTAAAATTCAAATTTTGATTGCACAAAAAATAATCGAAAATAAAAAAATCCATTTTGTGGACAAACTATGTAGAATACAAAACAAGATTTGTTTTATTTGTGAAAAGTAACGTTGAAAAAAGAATAAAATAAAAAAATGTGTGGAAAAACGACGAACGTTACGAGAAAAAAATCCAACAAAACCTCTTTACAAATGTCTGTCGGAAATCGAGCGCGCAGCGCGAGTGTCACAATGAGAATGTGTACCTAAAAGCCTACAGAGCTTTGAGAAACTTAATATTTGACTATACTTAATTAAGTAGACAATTCAGAATATGAAAACCCATATAAATATTGCCATCTAAAAGAGATCTTTTTGATAAAGTTTTTTTTCAAGCATTCCAAATGCAAAGAATAAATATCTGAGCGCGAAGCGCGAGGCAACCTATTATCGAGCGCGAAGCGCGAGATTGAACCGTCGTGCGCCCTAGGCGCGCTCAAACTTGCGAGCGAAGCGAGCCGCGCGCACAGCGCGCGATGAGAATGTGCCCGCAAAGCGGGCAGAATTTTAATTTATCAACTCTATGAAAAAATTTCAAATAATACAATTCTTAAAATTTCTGTTTATAAAATTACTCAATTTGAATGTTTTAAATTGAAAATATATTAAAACTTTTCAATTTAAAATTTCTCTTCTTATAAAAAGTTTTCGATTTCAGAGGCTTTACAGTAATTCCAATTTTTCACGAGGTTTGACATAAACTAGTTTCTTTGAACAATTATTATTTTATTCTTACGCTTCTAAAAGAAAATAATTACACTGTAATTTTAATTGTTTTCATTTCAAATTTCTCTCATTTAAGACCTTTTTAATTTCAAAGACTTTGACGTTATAATCCAATTTCCGAAACTGAATAATTTTGAATGGAATAATTATTTAATTGCTAACATACTTCTAATTTGAAATAGAATTGTGGGATAGTAAAGTATTTCCATGCAAAATAGTTATGCTGAAGTTTAAACGCTTCCTTTTATATTTTGACATTATCGACTTCTGAAAAGTTTCAAACCAAAAACTTTAGAACTATGAGTACTAATTACTTTCCTGAGTTTTTTGGTTGAATTTAACTAATTATTATAAAAATAGGGCAATTTTTTTTTAATTTCTCCACCTTATTTGAATGCTCTCCATTGTTGGAGCCAAGAAACAACCCACATATATCTGTATTCAATTCAATCAAATTTAAAATTTAACGACAGTTTCATTTTTATTGAACTAAATTGTCCTTAAATTTAACACCATTTAACACCATTCAACATCTACAATTTTAACTGAAATTTACTTGAATTCAACTAAATTTTACTTAAATTTAGAATTTAATTAACATGTATTCACTTTTTGAAATGATTTAAATAGTATTCAATCTTTAAATTTAGTTTTACAAAATAATTTTTAAACTTGTACTATAATAAATCTTGAAGTACGAATAGAATTGTTTTAAAATTTATTTACTTAGTATCTAGAAAATTTCTCTTTGAAAAGAAACCAGACGAGAAATTAATTTAACTAAACTTTATTTAATTCTTAAATTCACCTAAATTTAACTTAAATGTTGAATTTAGCTAAATTTTATTCAAATTTTAAATTCAACAAAATTTGAATATAATTAGGTACATCAGTGTTCATGACATTTTTAGCGTACAGGCCGTACAGAGCCAGCCAACCGACTCAACTATAGCAAAGATTGCTACAGTGATAGTGAAGGCGAACGCGAGAACGAGAAACAGAAAATCACGTTCGGTTTGGAATTTAACAACTTTCGGTGTGCGCCCCGGCCCCACCTCGCCCTCTGACGTGCTAGGAGGACGCGGTTGCCATAGAAACGGTGAAAAGTTGAAGAGGGCAGCATCTCGATATAGTCGAAAATGTAGT
>NC_046659.1:4753321-4758219 GCF_010883055.1 Belonocnema kinseyi | reverse complement strand
TCAGGACTACCCTGGCGGACCGAAGGAACCCAAAGGAAACTCTACAAAGTACCCCTAAAGACCCCACTGAGTTCTTCTTCGGTTCCTTCTTGAAAAATTAAAAAAAAAAAACAACAGCAAGATAAACTTTTAACTTGTTGAAACGCGGATTCTACGTTAAAATTTGAATTACAAACTCACGGAGTAATCGCACTACTTTTTTTGCAGCGTTAAAAACTTTAAACAATAAAATACCTGTCATTTAATAAGCGTTCCGTCGGTAACTTGAAGATTTTTTTGTGGATGCCAGCGCCACGCTGTGGAAACCACAGACAACAACGCTGCGATGCATGTGAGAGAATTTTATTTTTAAACTTCGCGCGCAATATAATACTCATGCTATTATGGATGCGCTTGAAGTACCTTCAGCAAAAGTAAATCACATTTTTTTAAATTTCTAACGCTGAAAAAAAGTATTATGATTACTCCGTGAGTTTCTAATGGAAATTTTAACGTAGAATCCAAATTTCAACAATTTAAAAGTTGATCTTTCTGTTTTTTTGTTGAGTTTTTTAAGAAGAAATCGAAGGGGGAATTTGTAAAGGCTCCTTTCGATTCCTTCGGTCCTCCATGGCAAAGGTAAAGGATTTGTTTAAATTCTTATTTTTCATATTATTCTTATCGGAGAAGGCATTGAATTTGCGTAAAATTATACATATAAATTATTATATATATATATATATTTGTTTACATTTATTTGCCAATTTTGAATTTAATTTTTAAACTTCGCGCGCAAGATATTACTTGAGCTATTATGGATGCGCTTGAAGTCACCTTCAGTAGAAGTTAATGCAATTTTTTACATTTTTAACGCTGCCAAAAAAAAATATTGTGATTACTCCGTGAGTTTCTAATAAAAATTTTAACGTAGAATCCGACTTTCAAAATTTTAAAAGACGATCTTGTTGTTTTTTAAGTGTTTTAAGAACGAACCGTAGGGGGAGTCAATGGGGTCTTTAAGGGTACTTTGTAGAGGCTCCTTCCAGTCCCTTCGGTCAGCCAGGGTTCTGCTTTTTCGCGAATGGCGCAAGCACAAAATTGCTTCTCTAAGAGATTCTGTCAGGAATTTGCATGCCAAATTCGATTTAAATTAATCGGACATTAAAACTTAAAATAATGCGTTTAAAGTAGCTCTACGAGTCACCTATTAGGTACTGCTTTCTCAAGAATGGCACAAGTTTAAAATTGCTGTTCTGAAAGGTTCTATTAGGAATTATAGTGGCGAATCGGGATTCAGTTAATCAAGTTTACACTCATAATAATGGTTTCAAAGTGACTGTAGGAGGCACCTATTATATTCTGCTTTCTCACGAATGGCAACCCTAGTAAACATTCTCATTAGTTTATCAATAGAAACTGTTCAAAAACATATAGAATGCAGATAGATTTCTATATGGTCTCAAGTGGTTCTTTAGAGTCTTTTTATTTGATTCGCGTGCTTTTTACACGGAGCGCGAGTCTCATTGGGCGGGCGCTTTGTCGTTTGTGCTTTTTTGTCACGGATCCACTTTTACAACACAACTGGGTATATTACGAAGTACTAAATGCTTCTCTATATGGTTTTATCAGGCTTTTAATGGTGAAGTGGAATTCAATTTATTGAACTAAAATTCAAAGTTCTCCATTACAAGTTGCCCTAGAGAAAATCTATTAGGTTCTGCTTTTTCACGAATGGTCCAAGTGCAAAACTGCTGCTCTGGCAGGTTCAATGAGGAATTTGAATGGCAAATCGCAATTAAATTAATCAGCTTAAAACTCCAAATAATGCTTTCAGAGTGGCTCTACTAGGCACCTATTAGGTTCTGCTAATAGCAGTTTTTATTAGGAATTTGAATGGCAAATCGGAACCAAATAATTCAAGTTCTAAAAATGCCACTTAAGCCATTAATCCTTCAAGGTTTTATAAAATAATTAGATCAATCGAAAATTGTGGATTTCATGGAAGTTTTCATATAAAAGAAAATGTATTTTATTTCTAAGGTTATTAAAATGTTTTTAATTGCACTGCAGTTTATTTTTTATCCATTTTAGATATTTTTCAAACAGTTGATATCTATAAAAAGTTATTCTTATTATTATATTTAAATTGTTGTTTTGGAAAAGTTATTTCAAATTTAAAACTGACATGACTAAAAAGTATAATAAAAGAATTTGATACATTGAAAGCTGTGCATTTTATGGAAGTTTTTATACAGCATAACATTATTCGTTTGTCATTGAGGTTACTAAGCATTTTTCTACTTGGTCTTCTTGATTATTTATTACTTTTGGATCTATTTTAAACGCTTTGATTATTTAAGGACCAAAAGTATTGATAAGTGAAATTCGATTCTTCGTTTCACATATTTTAAAATATTTCTTTAAGAACTGTTATTTCGGATTGAAAACTGAGTAAGAAAGTATTATAAAATAATTGGATAAATCAAAAACTGCGCGTTTTATAGAGGTTTTTGTATTGCAGAAAATCACCTTTTTCGCCAAGATTATTAAAGAATTTTTACACTTGACATTACTTAATTGTTTATTACCTTTGGATAGTTTATAATTTTTTTTAATATTTGAAGAAGAAGAATGCCAAGACGTTTTTTAAATAAGTGAAATTGAATTTTTAATTCTTTTTAAATAATTTTTTTATCAAAGTCCTTCGAAAATTTTCAGTTTTCCTCAAAACTACTTATTAATCAGGCCCATTTGTAACCAAGATCCATGTGCATCGATAGCGAAATAAGTTAGAGCGCGCGATATAATACAAGTTTAGATGGTATAGGTAGATTTTGAACCTTCACTGAGTGCGATTTTTCGAAGCGTTTAAGCGTGCTATTATGTATGTAAGTACCGCATTGGCGAATTGTGTACTCAAAACGATAAAAAAAGGAGGTTATATAAGAAGAAGTTAAGCAATAATTTTTTTTCGTTGAGCTATCGGACCGAACACAAAAAACTTTAGATACTAATAAGATCCAATGAGAAAGTTCACAATTAACTAATAGAAACTATATAGAACGAGGAACAAAACCTACTTTAGAAAGTAATAGGACTTGATATAAACCACATCCTATTAGGTTCTATTTTCATTCTCGTAAGCAGTTGTAGAATACAACCCCATCAGATCCTAATAAGAGCCAATTAGAAAGTTGAAAATTACCAAATACGAACCGCACAGATACTGAATTTAAATCCGATTTATAGGTTACACATAGGTTCCACTTAGAAAGCAATAGCTAATTGGTACAAGTGCCGAATACAGACACATTAAATCCTAATAAGATCCAAATTGCAAGTTCACTATTACCTAATAAAACACCAGATAGAACCAGGACCAAACCCACTTTCGAAAGTAATAGGACCCGATAGAAGCTATATCCTATTAGGTTTCTATTTGGATTGTATTGGGCATTTTTACTAGGGTTAATTAAATGTACGTGTCGAAGGTGCTTATTTCAAGCCGATGTTGAATGGTTGTACGAAAGTTCTTTTTTGCATATTTTTCATTGTGCAAAAAGGCCATCTAGCCGTTCGGACACAAATTCCCAAACCTTATTGGTTTTTCACGTTCCGGGCGTTCTGAAATGTTTATTATTTCGTTTGATTTCCAAGTAAGGGCTATGAAACTTTTTGTGTTTATTTTTTGTTTTCTTTGCATTTGCAACTTGATGTAGGCTGAGAAATATTTAAAATCCAGAAAAATGCGTCGATTATCCGGGCACCTGAGTTTTCGGTTATTACCCGGGTACACGAGTAATAGCCGTGATCTTGGTTCCCCAGGTCCTCGAGTATTCGAATAAATATACAAATACCCGTCATGAAGTCCTAGCCCTAATTATATTTCTTCAAATATGTTGCATAGAAGCATTTCAAGTTTTTTAGTAGCACGCTTTTTCACATTTTCATACTCTTTACAAATACAAGTCACATGTTTCTTAATCTCGCTGTAGGTTTATACGATTCTTTATAATACAATTTTTGACTTTTTTGTGCAATTCGCAAATGCAGCATTGAAAATATTTTAAACTTCCCGCTTGATGTCCTTCTAAAAATGGAGGCCGCCGTACGAATCCCTACAGGCCATTTGATTGTTTCCTTTTTCTTTAGTTGCGCGTGGCGAGACCATAGCTTTTTGTATCATGGGTCATCACACTCCCGCTCATATCGGGATTTCGAAGTGTTGTGTATTTCATAAATGGTTTATTTAACTCTGGGCATTTGCTGATTCCTGAATAGCAAGATAAGCCGCAAACAAGAAAACCGTGAAGACGTGAAACCGTGAAGACGTGAAGTATTGTTCACTAGTTTCGTGCTCAATTGTGGTTTTAGTGAAAGAAAGTCCAATTTCGGTTAACTTCAAGATGGTTGAAGTCAACAGTGCTCAAATTATTGTAAGTAATCTAGTGATTAAGCAAATAATACAGACTTCGTAACGTAACAGAAAAATGGTTTTGGCCGTTCTGGAGAGTAACTTCCAAGCTGTTTAGGGATACCAAGGTTTTTTCACCTATTTCCCTAAATTTCAGAATGAAAATTACGACCGGTGGCGACCCTCAGGCAGAATAAACCCTTATAGAACAAGAACTCTATTTTTGTCTATAACTTTCGAGGAACGAATAGACACTCCGTTAGTTATTTGACCTGTTTTTATTTAGATTTTTTTTATAGTTGATATGCTATTTCTACGGTAAATACAGATAATTTTACAGATTTAATTGGGAGATCTGGAGTGGGCGGCGAATGTATACGCCTGTAGACAGGGATGTGCAGTTCAGTGATCCCAGATCTGAAACGAGATGCGGTCCAATACAATGACAGGGCTATGTCCGTGTGAATATAGTAGGAGACGCTGTAAATGACTGAGTTGCGCGCGC
>NC_046659.1:4752568-4753221 GCF_010883055.1 Belonocnema kinseyi | reverse complement strand
AAAAAAAACTTTTATCTTTTTTTTTTGAAAATTCATAATTTTAATTAAAGACTGAAAATTCAACTGTTTTGTGAAAAATTTTCTTTTCGGATGAGTTCAACAGTTTTTAATAAAAAAATGTAAGCTTTTTTTTTATGAAGATTCAAAATTTTAAATGAAAATTCATCTCCTTCGTTAAAAATTTAAGGATTTGGTTGAAACTTTGTTCTTTTTTTTATTTATAGTTGAAAATGAAACTGTTTTGTTACACCGTTCGATTTTTAAAATTGTCAATTCGTAAATAAGAATTTTGAGTTTGGATTTCTAAACAAAAATGTAAAAATTAATCATATAAAGCGACTTAAAATAAACGAATTCAATTTATAATTTAAAAAGTTTCCAATTACAAATAGAATTGTAATTAGTCCATTTTTGTTGATCAGAAAAATTCAGTCTTTAACATTAAAAAATTTATTTTTCAATTCAAAGCATTGAAAGTAAGTTTATATTTTTTAACCAGAAGTCCTTGAACTATTCCGTTTAAAAGTAAGTTTACACTGTTTTGTAAAAAAATCATCTTTTTGGCTTTGAAATTCAACAATTTAAAAAGAATCCTTATTGGCTAAAAAGTCAACTCTTGTGTAAAATTAATATCTTTTTGGATGAGTTCAACA
>NC_046659.1:4752170-4752414 GCF_010883055.1 Belonocnema kinseyi | reverse complement strand
TTTTTTTTGAGTTGAAAATTCAATTATTTTGACAGTAAGTTAATTTCTAACATTTTGAATTGTCTTTGTTTCAATTGTTCAATTGTCTGGAACAACTTAAAATAAAAACAATGTAACTTTTGTTTTAAAAAGTTTTTAGTTCAAAAATTAATTTAATCGTTCAATTTTTAATGTTACGAACTGAAATTTTTTTGAATTATTATCATTTTGAACCTTAAAAATAATAGCGTAATTTGTATTTTTT
>NC_046659.1:4747876-4752070 GCF_010883055.1 Belonocnema kinseyi | reverse complement strand
CAAAATTATTTCTTAGCATAATTCTATAGGTTGAAATTTTTATTTTAGTACCTTAGAATTAAGAATTAATTGTTTACAGCATTTTGAACTTGAAACAGGTTCAAATTACGCAGACATTTTAACATGTAAAAAATATATATTCAAAACTTAAATTACTAAATTGGAAGGAAGTTTATGTAATGAAAGAAAAACAACAATTTTGAGCCGTATATATAAATAAATATATTGGCTCGGTGGAAAAAGCCTGAAAGGCATAAAAAACCACCGAAAATGACTTACACAAAAATTTGGGAATAAAAAAATAAAAAGAAGTTCTCCTCGCCTCTAACAAACTAACAATAAATAAAATCATTTTATAGAATGTATACATGAAAACAAAATCGGGGTGCTTTCTGACCGTGAGTCCCCTCGCCTCTCACAAACCGAAAATAATTAAAAACATTTTATAAAAAATACACATTAAATAATCGGGGTGCTTTCTGAGTGTGAGTCCCCTCGCCTCTCACGAACGAAAAATAAATACAAGCATTTCATATATTATATTAATAAAAAACAATATCGGGGTGCTTTCTGAACGTGAGTCCCCTCGCCTCTCACAAACAGAAAATAAACCAAATCATTACATATAATACATAAATAAATAAAAATATCGGGGTGCTTTCTGAATGTGAGTCCCCTCGCCTCTCACAAACGAAAAATAAAAACTAAATATATTTCATTCACACACACATTCAATCATCATTCGCCCCGGCATGCACAGTTAAAGCCTTCATTTTCTTATTTGGCGGTTCGTATAAAATTTCAGACATTCGAGACAAATGATCATCTGAAACCACAGCAGCTCGAGCAGTTTGGTTTTGCTGATGCACTGCCGATTTTACCACGGTAATAGCATTAACGCTATCTGTCGATAAGCGATTATGCTTTTTCGTCGAAACATCGGGTAAAATCGAAAAGGTCCTTTCTGCGGCAGCATTTGAGTGAGGCAAAGATCTAATGTATCCTACCAATTTCGTCAATTGGGGATATTTGGCATTACCGTTCGCGTATTTATTAGATGAAATTTTTTTCCACATCTCATCGAAAGAAAGCATGTCAAGTTCAGGTTGCGAAGAAAAATCTCGATACACGAGGCGCCATTCCGCTTTTAAAGCAGCCTTGTCGAAGTTTCCACCAAATTCGTCGCAAAAATAGAAAATGTCCTCCAAATTAGTGTCTCTGTCGCTATCTTGCAAAACTTGTGTAGCGTCAAAGACAGACAATTTGGCGAAAAATTCATCCCGAATGTAGTACAACCTACTCGAAATTTGAGAAGCGGCCTCAGCTAAGAAAGACAGACAATTTTCTCGAATTTGACGTATAATTTCTGCATTTACAACGGTATTCTGAGACAATTCCTCAAGAATATCGTTGCATTCTGATCCAAAACTTACAGTCTCTATCGATTTCTGATTACCCGGTGAAGAAAAATCAATCTGCTCTGTCTCCAAAAACTTCAACAAAGGTGCTTTCAGGAAGAGTCTCGCCACTATATGAAGAAATTGAAGACTCTTTGAGTGCAAAAGATGCACTCTTGTTTCCGAGTGTTGAAAAAATAAATTAATTTTATTAAACTCGAATAAAATGAACTCTAAGAAAGCTAAATATGCTTTCGTTCTTGGATCTTCCAAGTTATTTTTGATTTCAAGAAAAGTTGCATTAGATTTTTCGGTAAAGCATAATTCTTGAAAATACTTTAACAATGAACCATACACTTCTCTTATCCGGTGAATACAATCATGGCGACCGAGCCATCGCGTTTTCGCGTAATTAAGAATCTTGAGACACTTTCCTTGATAAGCTAACATAAACTGCTCGAACGCTTCTGAACGCTTAGTACTGTTCATATGATGTACAACTGATTGCAGAAAACTTTCGATGTAGGATGGCATCTTATTGCAAGCATCTTTTGCAGCTAAAGCGAGTTTGTGACATATGCAAGCGATTACAAGAATTGAAGGATTTTCTTGCAGAATTAAAGTCTTAAATGAATTTCTGTCACCTATCATAACTGATGCATTGTCAGTCGAAATGGCTAAGATATTTGAAAAAGGAATTTTATTATCGTTCATGTAACTTTTAAAAACTTTAAAGATACCTTCTGCACTTAAATTTGTTGAATCAAGAGTTATTAATTTAGCTAATCCCGTCGTAACATCGAGAGTTTCACAATCGACAAACGAAGTAAGAAATGTCATCCATTTCACGCATCCATTTGGATCAGTTGTCTCGTCAACATAAACGGAGAACTTGGTTTTCCTGAGGAATTCAACTAAACGTGATTCTTCAGCAGGACCAAGTACATTGCGAACAATATTAGACATTTTCGTTGCACCTGCAGTCATATGCTGAAGGATGGTTGGATCGGTTTCTTGGAAAAATGTTAAAATTTTTGGCATCGTATTATACGGAATATTTGCAGCGCAACCTAAATTTGCAAATTCAATTTCGCGAGTTTTCTTTCGATCTTCGAAAGATTGAATTGACTCATGAATATTTTCGGCTGGAATATCCAGTAAAGTTTCGATGCCAGTATCAATACTATTCTGGATATGTTCTGGTGCTTCTGCATGACGAATAAGGTTACCGACACCACCCGTACACATCCTATCAACATTACATAAGGTGCAATGAAACTTATTCGCGTCTGTGGGTACCAGTTGCAACCAAGATTTGAAGCGAATGTCCTCTAGCCATTTTGGTAAAAATTTGTGGATCGCGTCTTCCTTTTCGCTACATTTAAACTGATTATTTTGCATCTTTTGATGCCTTTTAGATTCTATATGAACTCGCAATCTGTGCTTATGAACCACATCATATGTTTGCTTGCAAATGGTGCACAAAAATTTCGTTACGTCGTTGGGCACCTCTTCAATACAGGGGAAATCGTTCACCCAGGCTGCAACAAATCTTCTTTGATTCTTCGCAGACCCCAAGTTATCGCTCGCAGACATTTTTTAAATATTTTGGCTGAAAAGAAGTTAAGATCATCAGATGCCATGACAAAAGTGAAGATCACTCTTTTATTTTGAATACGCGACTTTTCCATATCGTGATAGCTAGATTAACATAAACATTAAGATTCGCATTTGTACTCAAATGATTTCAAGGGATTGGCGAGATTTTACTGCATTTTTATAAATTTCATATGATTTTATAATATTTCATGAGATTTAAAGTAACTTTACGAGATTTTACGGTATCTAAAGCATTCACTAATTTTGGAGTCCTTCATTTTCAGAAAGTTGGTGGGGTTTCTTGAAATTTAAATGTATTTTCAAGAATTTTAAAGTATTTAGCGTGACTCCATACAATTTCACGAGATTTTAATATATTTTTTGGGATATTAAGTGATTCTAAGGACCTTTCAGAAACTTTAAGATATTATATGGGAAATTTAGTTATTTTTAAATGCTCTTCATCGAATTTTAAATAATTTCACGCGATGTATATGATTTGTAAAATATTTTGTGGAATTTTAAGGAATTTAAAGAAATTTTCAAACATTTGAAGAGATTGTTACATATTTTAAAAGATTTAAAACTTCTTCGTTAATTGTAAGGAATTTTAAAAAGCTTGTAAAAATGTTGAGAAATTTTGACACTTTTAAAATTATTTTTAAGGAATTTTAATTTGCCTCGTGACATTTTAAAAAATTTCAAATGTTATTTTGGATGTTTTAAAGATTTTGTGAGATTTTTCTTTTCAAACATTTTGATTTCGAGATTTTAATACATTTGATGGAATTTAAAATTCCTTATTAAATTGTAAAGAATTTCACGAGATTTGTATGAAGCGTAATTGATTTTCTGAAAATAATAAGGATTTCATGTAGTTTTAGTAGATTTTAAAGAATATTTTAGATTTTATCGGATTTTACCTATTGTATTGGAATTGTAAGCAATTTACAAATATTTGTAGGAATACCAAAGGATTGCAGCAAATTTTGAAGGATTTCAATAGATTTCCAATAATTTAAAAAGATTTTGATACATTTTAAGGAATTTATTTGTGGATAGACTTTTTAAAAGTAAAGGTGAAAGCATCGACAATAGTAATTTTCTGATTGTGAATTCTCTTTTGTTAAAGCTTCTTAGGCTTTATCGAACACATTCTCATCACGTATCTCGTGCTGCGCACTCGAGTTTATTTCTG
>NC_046659.1:4743563-4747776 GCF_010883055.1 Belonocnema kinseyi | reverse complement strand
GCGCGCGCAACTCAGTCATTTACAGCGTCTCCTACTATATTCACACGGACATAGCCCTGTCATTGTATTGGACCGCATCTCGTTTCAGATCTGGGATCACTGGTGCAGTTACGCGTAACTGAAGGTTTTTTCACGTAAAATACCTAAGTGAAGTATTTTACGTAGAAAGCAAGTAAAATGCCTATTAAATTAGGTACGAAGATGGCGGACTTGTAGAACTGTGCATAACCTCAATTTTTTGAATTTCTGGTACTTGCCTTTGTAAGAGTTTTATTTCATTGCCAATATTGTTTATGAAAATATAATACTATCAACTAAAGCGAAACAGAAGTAAAAAAAGTACACCAAGCTTCAATATATTCCATGGAATGATCTTAATTTCAAACGTCTACAAGTGATAATGGTGAAATATGGTTATTTTTGTTCATTTAAATACTTGAAATTGAAATGGATTTTAATATTATTGTCTTAAGAATGCCGGTGAATTATTCAAATCCAAGAAGTTTTCGTAATTTTCTGTGATTTTTCACACTTACATCTATTTTTTCATAATTTTTATTGTGAAATATTGGTCAATTTAATACATAATAAATACGTTGATGTTTAGTGTCTTTGTCTACTGGTTAAAAATCATTATTTTTTAAATATTGAATTTGAAAAATTAATTATTAAAAATATATTGATTTTTGCCCAGCAGACAAAAATATTCAACAATAAAATATAGACTGATACATCAACTTTATTATAATAAAATGATGTACCAATATGATATTTTAAATTTATCTCAAAAAATGTTTGGAAAGGGCAACATGTTTTAGAACTAATGTTTGTGTAGGCAGTGATCCCCGATCTGAAAGGAGACGCGATCCAATCCTATCACACGTCTATATGCGTGTGAATATTGATATAAATGACTGGGTTGCGCCCGCAACCCATTTCTCCTCTTCTGCATTTGAAAACTCGAAGGTGCACGATTGCCGGTTGGAAAACTTCGGTGGTTCTATTTATATCTCAATCCGCTTTCAAATAAAATTACGAAATTGGTATTTGAATGTTTCCAGGTTTCAATGCTTCAATTTGGAGATTATGTTTTTGCAGGTGTAGAATATTATATTAATACTATTATATATATTGTTAATGTTAATATTATAATTATATTATATCATATTATAAAAGTCATCTTTTTCTATTTTGGTCTGCACTTCAAAGAAATTCAAGAAATTGGCGATTTTCATGATTTGAATACTTCGCGCGCCTCTTTATATGCGCATATTTTGAGGTTATGTTATTTCAAGTATAAAATATAAATGATATACATATTAATAGTATTTTACACACACACACACACACACACACACACACATGTTATTAATGATAATATTATAATTATGTTATATTATAGCAGTATTATTTATATCTTGATCCGCATTTGAAAGAAATTAAAGAAATTTGCGGTTTTAATGATATTTACATAAAATATATTTTTTTTTTTATAAAAGATCGTGTTTTAATTCAAAAACCTACTGTTGTATTTTAGGTTTCGAATTCATCTCGTTTGGATAAAAACTAATTTATTTGGTTGAAAAATTAATTATTTTGTTGAAAATGTAACTATTTTCTAAAATAGTCCTCTTTACTATCAAAAGTTCAACTACTTTGTTAAATTTTTCTTTTGTATTTGCAGGTTCATCTCTTTCGTTGAAAATGTAACTATTCTGATAAAAATATGTTTCATGTGTTGTTGAAAATACATTTTTGAAACTGACAATTAATCTGTACCATTTTTTATTAAAAATGGACCTATTTCAATAAAAAATTTAACTATTTGGTTGAAAAATTTATCTTTTTTAGTTAAAAGTTCAACTTTTTGGTTGAAAAATCATGTATTTTGTTGAAAATCCGTCTGTCTTTGTAAGAAATTAAATTGTTTAAGGGAAAATTTATATTTTTGGTTAAAAATTAAATTTTTCGGTTGAAATATCAACTGGAAATATTTTTTGGTTGCAAAGTCTATTATTTTGTTGTAAATCTTGTTAAAAATAAAAATCATATTTTTTGGGTGGAAAATTCAATTATTCACTTAAAGTTGAACTACTTAGTCAAAAAATTAATTTTTTCTTATTAAAGATTCATAATTATAGTTGAAAATTAACTATTTGCCTTTAAATGAGCTTTTTTGTTAAAAATGCCTCCTTTGGGCATTACAATTCAACAAGTTGATAGAAAGTTAAACTATTTGGTCGACAATTAAAATTTTGGTTGAAAAATCATATTTTTGGGTTAAAAATTCAGCTTTTCTGTAGGTAATACTCTTTTTGACTTTAAAATTAAATGATTTCGTTGAAACTTCATGTATTTTGTTGGAAATTGACCTTGTTTGGTAGAAATTTAATCTTTTTGGTTGAAAATTTGTCATTTTTGGTTAAAAATAAAATTATTTGGTTGAAATATCAACTGTACATCTTCTTGGGTTTAAAAGTCGATCATTTCACTAAGAGTTGAACTACTTTGTAAAAAACAAACGTTTTTTTAACAAGGTTTAATAATTATGGTTGAAAATTGAACTCTTTGAAAACTCATATTTTTCGCTTAAAAAATTCAACTTTTTGTAGATAATTCGTCTTTTTCACTTTAAAATTAAATAATTTCGTTGAAAATTCATGTATTTTGTTTAAAATTGGTATTTTTTTGTAGATGATTTTTTTAGCCTGAAATAATATGTGAAGTTAAAATTGAAAATAATTTTAAAAACTAATGTCTAGTGATTCTTTAATTTTGAACGGATTAAGAATCATCTTGTAAAATAAATGATTTTTCAATTTTTAATACCTTAAATTCAATTTAAAAAATTTGATTTTTAAATTCTTTCAATTAAAAAAATCATAATCAGAATTCAGAATTGACGTTCATTCTTTTAGAAAATTTCTCTTTTGCTTTTACTTTCGATGATTTTAGGGAAAAAATCTAATTGAGAAAATGTATGAATTTTCAACCAAAAAATTTACTTTTAACAAAATAAATTAGTTTTCTATCAAATAATTGGTGTTTTAACTAATAGAATGTACAGGATAAAGTTTTAACCAAAAATGGAATAGTTAAATTTCCAGATAACTGTGATAAAAAATTGATTTGAACCAGAAAAAAAACGAATTTCCAACAAAATGGTTAAATTTTTAAGGGAAAAGGTGAATTTTCGGCGAATAAGATTAATGTTCTATACAAAAAAAAATGATTTTCCAACTTAACCAATATAAGAGATTAATTTTTAATCAATCCTAGAATAGTTAAATTTTCAGATGAAGAAAAATAATTTTTAACAGAAAAAATAAATTCTCAACATAGTTGTTAAATTGTAAACCAGTAAGATGAATTTTCGACCAAGAAAATTAATGATCTACAAAAGAAAAGACAAATTTTAAACAAAATACATGAATTTTCAACGAAATTATTTAATTTTAAAGTGAAAAAGACGGAAGTATCTACAAAAAGTTGAATTTTTTAAGCGAAAAATATGAGTTTTCAATCTAAGAGTTAAACTTTCAAACCAAATACATAAATTTTCAACCATAATTGAAAAACCTTGTTAAAAAACGTATTTTTTTTTTACAAAGTAGTTCAACTCTTAGTGAAATAAACGACTTTCAAACCCAAGAAGATGTACAGTTGATATTTTAACCAAACAATTGCATTTTTGACCAAAAATGTTACATTTTCAACCAAAAAGATTAAATTTCTATCAAACAATGTCAATTTCCAACAAAATCATGAACTTTTAACGAAATTATTTAATTTTAAATTAAAAAATAGTATTATCTACAAAAAAGATGAATTTTTAACACAAAAAGATGGTTTTCCAACCAAAATTTTATTTGTCGACCAAATAGTTTAACTTTCTATCAAATTGTTGACTTTTAACGCCCAAAAGATGCATTTTTTCCAAAACAGTAAAATTTTTAACAAAAATGTTAATTTAAAGGCAAATAGTTGAATTTTCAACTATAATTATGAATCCTTAATAAGAAAAAATTAATTTTTTTACTAAGTGTTCAACTTTAAGTGAATAATAATTGAATTTTCCACCCTAAAAATATGATTTTATTTTTTAACAAGATTTACAACAAAATAATAGACTTTGCAACCAAAAAATATGTACTTTCAAATGCCGATCAAGATATAAATAATACTGCTGTAATATAACATAATTATAATATTA
>NC_046659.1:4722624-4743463 GCF_010883055.1 Belonocnema kinseyi | reverse complement strand
GACCCAAAAATCGTGCACACCAACTACTTTGACCCTGCAATCTTCATCCGTCGAACATGTCCATCAAGTAGCCGATACTAAGTCGGTAAATACTAAATACTTAAAAATATAAAATACCAATTTTATATCGAGAATTTTGAATTATTATTTTCAATTAATGAATCAATTATTTGAATAAATTTTGCAGCTACATCTTTTATGGGAAAATGAGTCATTTTGCAATTAAAATGTACTGTCTAAGAATAATATTATTTTTTTGTTTTGAAAAAGAGGCGGTAGAAATTCTACTAAGTTAAATTATACATTTGAATACATTAAAAGTTTTAATTGATAAAAATATTGAGTTGAAATTTAAAATAATTAATTTTTTAAATAAATATGATTGTATAGCGTTCTCGCATGTATAATTAGCGATTTGGAGTTTTAGATGTAGAGTTAAATATTATGGAAATACCGCCTCTCTCAAGATTATTAATTTAAGTAAACAATAATTCGTAAATTTAGATGTTTGTGTAATTAATTATGAATTAAATCTATTATAATTAAACGATAAAATTACAGAATAAAATTATTATTTTATTTTCTTATATAATATTTTATAGAAATTTATATAAATTTATTTATATAAATTATGTCCCGATTTTTTAAATTGAGAACCCCATAATTTCAAAATTGAAAGAATGTATTTTTGAACTTTACTCGAGTGGTTGATCAGAATATATAAATATTTTGCCATACATTTCTCAATTTAAGCTAAAAGGTCAGAAATTATTGGAAAGTTTCAAAAACATTTCCCTCATAATTGTTAGTTTGTAATAAAATAATTCGTAAATGAATTGTTTATTGTCGCAGGCACATTCTCATCTTGCGCTGTGCCCGTAGCTCGCAAGTTTGAGCGAGCCTGGGGCGCGCGTCTTTTGATTCCCACGATTCGCGCTCAGATATTTATTCTTTGCATTTAGAATGCTTGAATGAAACTTTATCAAAAATATCTCTTTAGATCGCAGTATTTATATGCGTGTTCATATTCTGAATTTTTTGCTTAAATAAGTATAGTTAAAGATTAAGTTTCTCAAAGCTCTGTAGGCTTTGAGGTACACAATATAATCGTGACACTCGCACTGCGCACACGTTTTTTGACAGACAGTTGTAAATTTATATTTTCAGAAACCACCTTAAAATAAACTTAAAAAATACAATCCTTTTTTAAAACATTTTTCTCTACCTCGCGTTGTTATGCTAATAATAGGATTTTGGTTTTAATATTATTTTTTATATATAAAGCAAAATATCCTAAAAATCTTCTTTTAGATTTTTTACGTATCTCACGTCTTTTCGCGTAATATTGGAATTTTCGATTTTCTGCATATATTACTTACGATAAAACAAAATTACGAGTCCTATTGAAAAGTGGTTAAAAGAAATTTTATAGGATTTTGCAAAACCTATCATTTTTCTTTGAGACTTTTTATCGTATTTTGCGTCATTTGGTTCAAACTTTGAATGTCATCGTGTCAAATTTCGGGCAATTCTAATACTTTCTTCATCATAAATAATAAGAATGTAATAAATGAATACCAATTTGTATCACTTTTTGGGCGAATAACTTTTTTCAATCAATTTGTTTTTGTACCTTTTGTTGTTTTTCCACAAATTTTTCATTTTTACTTGTAATGTCATTTTTATGAATTAAACCAAAATTTCGTGTCCTGTCAAAAAGTAATTCATAACAAATTTGCAGCTCTTTTTCGGGCAAATAATTTTTGTTAAATCATTTCTTTCGTAACTTGTATCATTTTTTTAATACAGTTTTTTTTTAGATTTTCAATATTATTTTTAGTTAATAAAACAAAAAGTACGCGTCCTATCAAGAAGTGATTATTAACGAATTTGTAGATCTTTTTTTAGATCACAATTTTTGTTGATACATCTTCTTTCGTATCCTGCATAGTTAGACCACAAAATGGGATTTTTCATTTCTCATTATTTTTGGTGCAATAAAAATGAGAATTTTCGATTTTACAAGAAAGTCCAAAAAGTTTGTATGATAATCTTGATGACCCTGAATTTAGCTATGCATATATATTTGAAATTTCGACCATGAATAAAAAATGGAATAATAGTCGTAGCCAAAAAATAAAAACACCATCGGAATCTTCTGAACCATATCTCTAGGTGTTTTTTTTTCACTTTTTTAAAAAAGTCATTTTTTAAACAATTACGTTGTCAATTAACATTTATCCTTAATTATAAAAAAGACCAAAAGTCCTATAGAAAAAGTGAAGATAGTTGTGGATTCTCCTCGGCAATATCTCCAGGTGCTTTTTTCATTTTTTGAAAAAATTAATTATTTAAACAATTATATTGTTTATAATTTAAAGAAATTTATTTAACAATTCTGGTAAACAATTCAGAGTTAGTAAGTGAAAAATAACATGCCTTCAAGCATCATGAATGAAAAACGGTTTTAAACAGTGCAAAAAAGTTAGTTTAAACATTGTTTTTGCCCCCTCGACGCACGCACCTTTACGATATCCCATGGCGCATATGGATTTGATGATTTATCCTTCATTATAAAAAAAAACCAAAAACACTAATGAAAAAGTGAAGATAGTACTGGATTCTTCTCGGCAATATCTCCAGTTGTTTTTTTCATTTTTTGAACAAATTAATTATTTAAACAAATGTATTGTTTATAATTAAAAAAAATTTAATAATTCGGGCAAACAATTCAAAGTTAGTAAGTAAAAAATAACATTCCTTAAAGTATCATGAATGAAAAAAAAATGTTGAACAGTGCAAAAAAGTTAGTTTAAACATTGTTTTGGCCCCCTCTACGCACACACCTTTGCGATATCCCTTGGTGCACATGGATTTGATTATTTATCCTTCATTATAAAATCAAGCCATGTTATTTTTCACTTACTAACTCTGAATTTTTTACCAGAATTTCTAAATAAATTGTTAAAAATTATAAACAATATAATTGTTTAAATAATTAATTTTGTCAAAAAATGAAAAAACACCTGGAGATATTACCGAAGAGAATCCAGAACTATCTTCACTTTTTCTTTAGGACATTTGGCTTTATTTATAATGAAGGATAAGTAATCAAATCCATATGCGCCATAGGATATCGTAAAGGTGTGTGCGTAGGGGGCAAAAACAATGTTTAAACTAACTTTTTTGCACTGTTTCCAATTTTTTTCATTCATGATACTTCAAGGTATGTTATTTTTCACTTACTAACTCTGAATTGTTTACCAGAATTGTTAAATAAAATTTTTTTAAATATAAATAATATAATTGTTTGAATAATTAATTTTTTCAAGAAGTGAAAAAACACCTGGAGATATTGCCGAGGAGAATCCATAACTATCTTCACTTTTTCTTTAGGACTTTTCGTTTTTCTTTTTATAATGCAGGATAAATAACCAAATCCATATGCGCCATGGGATATCGTAAAGGTGTGTGCGTAGAGGGGCAAAGACAATGTTTAAACTAACTTTTTTGCAATGTTCAAATTTTTTTTTCATTCATGATGCTATAAGGTATGTTATTTTTAACTTACTGTGAATTGTTTACCAGAATTGTAAAATAAATTTTTTAAAATTATGAACAATATAATTGTGCAAATAATTAATTTGTTCAAAAAATGAAAAAAACACCTAGAGATATTGTCGAGAAAAATCCAGAACAATCTTCACTTTTTCTTGATGACTTTTGTTTTGTTTTTTTATAATGAAGGATAAATGTTAATTAACAACGTATTTGTTTAAAAAAAGACTTTTAAAAAAAAGTGAAAAAACTCCTAGAGATATGGCTCAGGCGATTCCGATGATATTTTTACTTTTTGGCTACGACTATTATTCCATCTTTTATTCAATGTCGAAATTTCAAATCTACATGTATAGAAAACTTCAGGGTCGTTAATCTTGTAGGGTATTTAAAAAGCAATGTTTTTCTTTTCTTTACTTTTTGTTTTGTACGTTGTTTCACTTAAAATTTTGGTTGTCGATTTATACTAAAAATTTTGAAAATGCTATAACTCTGAGAATTTTTTTGTATAAAAAAAGTGATCAGGATAAATTCTTTGGCTTTCTGAGTACTATTAATAGCCTTAAATAAAAATGTTAAGTATAAGAAAATGGTCCCAAAATTTGTACTTTTATCCAAAATGGCTGTTTAACGAACTTGTCCTTTCTTTTCGGACTTGTCGGACCTTTCTTTTCTTACCCTTTCTTAATCATAAATGATGAGAATGAGAAGAATTAGAGGCCCTTCAATTTTTTTTATTAATTTCAGTTTTTAAATCATTTGAATTCTTTAAAGTAAAACGCTGTTACTTTTCTCAGTAATATTGAAATTTTATCTAATATAAATGAAATTGAAAATAAGGATTCTTAAGTATAGTCTCAATATACTTGTTCTCTGTCATTCTTTTAATTGTTGTATTTTCGTTTTTTGAGTCTTGTCGATTTTTCGTTGTGTATTTTTATGCTAAACAAATTTTAAACTATACATTATAAGGATAATTTCATTAAATACAAAAATCGAAACTTGAAGTGGCCATCAGTAAACTGCATTACCAATTGCATGGGGGGGGGGGGGGGGGGGGTCATGCTAAAAACTATGGTTCGAACAGGGGTTGGGGGTCAGTGGAAGAAAAGTTACGAACTTAGATAACATTTAGTATGTTTCCTTATTATTAACTTTTAAAGAATTGTTCTTTTTTTCTCTGTCAGAAACCCCTTTTTCTTGTTCTTTTTCGCTTGCATACTTTTTGGTAGAAAGTCTACTATTATATTTGTGGTTCGGAATTCAACTAGTTTGGTTAAAAATTCTAGTATTCAGTTGAAAATTTAATTTTTCTGTAAAAAATGAACTATTTTGTTAAAAAGTCATCTTGTTTCGTTAGGAATTGAGAAGCTTGGTTAAAAGTTGAACTACTTTGTAGAAAAATTATTCTTTTGTTTCAGATTCACCTCTTTGGTCGAAAATGTAACTATTCTATTTTTAGAAAATTAATCATCTGCAGATAAAAAGTCATTTTTAGGCTGAACTCTTTTATTAAAAATGTAACTATTTTGTTGAAAATTCGTTTTTTAAAATAAGAATTAATTTTTTTTAACTACATAACACGGTAAACATTTCATTTTTGATTTAAATTGATATTTTTATCCTGGTTTAAAATTGCTCTTTTCTAATAAAAAATTAATCATTTTTTATTAGAAATAGAGTTGTTTGGGTCTACATTAATCTAGTTTCGTTGATGATTCAGCAATTTTATAAAAAAATTGAGCTATTCGGTCGAAAATTCAACCTTTTTTTAGGTAAATCGTCCTCCTGGCTTTAAAATTAAAAAATTTGGTTAAAAATTAATATATTTTGTTGAAAGCCCGTCTTATTGTGGCAGATCATTAATATAATGGTGGAAACTTTATTTCTTTGGTTAAAAATTTGACAATTTTGTTCGCAATTTATCTTCTTTAATGAAAAATTAAACGGCTTCCGTTTCCGGTACCGATCGCGAAAGAACTCTTTTTGTCAAGTGGTGTATTTTTGGCTTTGGCGGAGGAAATAAGGGTGAGTGGATGCAGAAAAGGCAGAAAGTGCGGCGATCGAGTGTAAAGGAAGAAGGGTGAGTGAAGGCAAAGGTGTGAAGGGTGAAAGTGAGTAGTTTGAAGTGAAAATTTGGAGCGTGTGCAGTTTTTGAGGTTAGGAGTGAAGAAATAGTTGCTTGGTCAGGGAGGCAAGAGGTAGGAAATAAAGGCGGGAAACGTCACAGAGCTTTGGGTAAGGTAGGATGCCGACGACGCGAAGTCCACAAACTGGGGTGGGTGACGTTGATCGCAGTGACAGCAGCGGTGATGAAAGTGCCGAGAAGTCGACCCGGGTGGGGAGGGTAGCGGATTCAGGTACGGGCAAGCAACGGGGAAGGCCCTCAAATTTGCAGCGCCTTAACATGCTAGGCAACGCGGGTTCGAACAGAAGTCTGGACGAATGGCAAAAAAAGGCAAGCGCGACTAGAAGTGAAGTTGTGGAAAAAGGGAAAGAGTGGCTGGGGAAGATGAGGTAGAAAGGGACCAGGAGAACTAGAGAGTTAGAATTAAAAGGAAAACACCAGAGAGAGAGAGAGGGGGGGGGGATGTTTCAAAAATTGGAAGCTCTCATTAAAGGCTTTAGAGAGGAAACAAGAAAGAGATTGGATGAAATGAATAGGGATATGAATAGACAGGGAACCGATGTAAGGGGGAAAGTAAAAAAGGTCAGAGAAAAATGGGAAGAATGGGATAAACGTTGGAAGGAGGAGAAAGACAAGGTTTGTGGTAAGCTAGAGAGCATTGAGAATAGACAGAGAAGTTGACGAACAGAGATCTAGAGAAATAAAACAGTTGGAAGAGCGGGTATCCAGTCTAGAAATTAGGAATGAGCATTTGGGGAAAAACAGAAAATGAGGAAATAGTTCAAGGAAATGAAAAGAACGTCTGAAGTGAGAATGAAAGATTGAAGAAAAGACTCAGTGAGATCGAAAGAAGATTAGAAGGGGAAGAAAGGGCAAAGAGGAAAAATAACATAGTAGTCAAGAGATTAAAAGTGGAGAGGGAAACAGGAGAAGTGGAAACAACCAATCGTTTCCGTGATATTAGAGTGCAGGTAAGTGTAGAAGGAGTCAAGAGAATAGGAGGGACTAAGGAAGGAAAAAAAGGAATGTTTCTAGTAAAAGTGGAGAGTGTGGAGGAGAAAAAGAAAATTATGAAGAGAAAAAAATTATTGAGAGGAAAAAGGGCCATACGGTATGGATAGGGAGAGGCAGGTTATGGGTAAATGGGGAGGAATTGTGCTGGGATGAAGAATTAGAAGAATTAAGGAAAAAAGGAAAAAGTCTTGAGAAAGGTAGGGGGAAGGGAGACGAAAAAGAGTCTAGAAATAAATCAGAGGGGTTTCCAAGCGGCAAAGGGGAAACAACGTAAAGAGGAAAGAAGAGGGAGGGGAAGAAAGAAACGTGAAAATAGCTTTCTGGAATGTGTCAGGTTTGAAGAACAAGAACAAATGATTCTGGGAGGAGTTAGAAAAGTGGGATGTGTTTATGATGAGTGAAACTTGGGCAGATGAGAAAGACTGGAAGGGAATAAAAAAGATGTTACCGAAGGTTATGTGTGGACAATGCAAGAAGCAAGAAAGGAACACGTTAAAGGGAGAGGGATGGGAAGCATGCTGTCAGGGGTGAAAAAAGAATTAGCAGTAAAAGGGAGAAAAGATGGGAACATGGAGGAAAAGGATGGAACAATGATAAGAAAAATTATAATTGGGAAAGTAGAAATAGCAGTGGAGTGTGTATACAGAAGAAGAGGGGAAGAGGAAGGCTGGAGAGTAATAAGGAGGTGGATGGAGGCATTTATAAGGAACTCCAAACATAGAGAGACGGATAGGGAGGGGAGGAAGTTACTAGACATCATAGGGGAAACAGGATGGTTTATATGCAATGGAAATATGAAAGGAGATGAGGAAGGGGAGATCACATTCATAGGAAAGGGAGCAACAGTAATAGACTACATCTTGGCTGAAGAAAGAATGCGGCACATGATAGGGAGTATGAAGGTAGGGAATGAGATAGGGTCCGAGCACTTCCCGGTCATAGTTACACTAAGAAGAGGTGTCAGTAAGTGCGGCAGAGGGAGAAAGGAAAAAGGGTGCGAACGAAACACGAAAATGGGAATCTGGGGGGTAGATAAATTAAACGAGTTTAAACAAAAGATGGAAAAGGAGAAGGTAAGGTATGAAAAAGAGGAGGGAATAGACTCGTTAGTTGAAAGGTTGAAGTGGTCCATTGAAAAGGTAAAGGATGAGCTGGGTACTAATGAAGAAAGAGTAGGGGGAAAGAGAGGTTGGTGGGACGAGGAATGTTGGGAGAGTAAAGAGAGAATAAAAGAGTGTGTGACCAAATGGAAAAGAGGGGAAATGGAAAAGGAGGAGTATAACAGGAGGAAAAAAGAACATGAGAAGATGCTGGAAATAAAAAGACAGAGGGGAAAGGAAGAATATAAAGCAGAGATAGAAAAAGCCCGCCAAGGAGAAATGGAGGAAGGGAACGAGATATCAAGAAAAGAAGTGGATGAAGCAATAAATAGGTTAAAAAGAAACAAGGCAACGGGAGAAGATGGGATGGAGAACGAAGCGATGAAGTTTGGAGGAGAAGGGATTAGGGATGGGATGTGGAAGATCTGCAACAAGGTATGGAAAGGGGAAGGTTGGCCGGAAGAGTGGACGACGGGACTGGTGGTACCGCTTGTCAAAAAAGGGGAAGGAAGGAAGGTAGAGGAATACAGAGGGATCACTCTCATGTCAGTCGGCTATAAAATATATGCAGAAATCTTAAGAAATAGGTGGGAGAGTTAGGTAGAACAAAAAGAAAATATCCCACATAATCAGACGGGATTTAGAAAAGGAATGGGAACTATAGACAACATCTACGTACGTAACTATTTAGTTAACAGAATTAAGAATTTATTAACAGAATTAGGGTGAAAATAGGAAAGAAAAAAGGGCAGATTTTCTGGACAAGCCGAGGTCTGAGGCAAGGGTTCCCTTTGAGCCCGTTACTATTTAGTATGCTATTGGCAGACTTAGAGGAGAAGCTAAAGGAGAAAGTGAAAGGAGGAACGGTTTTGGGTAATAGCAAACTATACTCTCTAGCATACGCGGACGATGTAGTTCTATTAGCAGATGATGAGAAGGGGATGACCCTAATGATGAGAATCCTCGAAGAGTATGTGGGAACAAAAGAGCTGACGGTGAACGTAGATAAGACAAAGGTGATGTGTTTTAGAAATAGAAAGAGCAAAATAAATTACGTTTGGAGGATTGTGAACGGACTAAAAGTGGAAATTGTGGAGGAGTTCTGTTACCTAGGTTTTTTGTTTGAGGCAGAAGGAGGAAACGAGCTGCAGGTGAGGAAAATAATTGAAAGTGCGAGTAAAGTAATGGGCCAAGTATGGGGTATAGGAAAGAGAAGGTTCAAGAACGATTGGAGAATGAGGGTCTGGTTGTTTGATGCGTTGGTGTGGGCGGTGTTGTGTTATGGTGTGGAGATTTGGGGATGGAAGGAACATAGGAAAGTAGAGAGTATGCATGAGCGATTCCTGATGTGGATAATGGGGGTTAGCTGGAGTTGCCCAGGATATATGTTAAAAGAAGAGTTAGGAAGAAAAAATATGGTTACTAGACAAATTAAGAGAGCATGGAGGTTTGAAGAGAAGATAAAAAGTGGAGAGGGAAGTAAAATTGCATAAGCATGTTTCGGCGAAATTCGGAACAATGAAGCGAGAGGTAATGTGGGAAATTCAAAATGGGAGGTAGAAAGGAGAAAAATGAGAAGGGTGTGTAATATTCGAGAAGGGGTTATGGAGTGGCAGGACATACAGTTAGAGCTATTGGTTAAACAAGGAGAAGAGAGATGGACAAAGATTATAGATTCGAGGTACAATAGACGGTATATGATGGTCAAAAGGTTGACGGAACCAGAATATCTGCAAAAAATAAAAAAGGAAGAAAAATAGAGTAGGTTTGTACTGTTCAGAATGGGAGAAGGAGTGAGAGCAACCAGATATTGGATGAATGAAGAGGAGAATTTATGCAGAGTATGTGGATACGAAATGGAGTCATGGGCACATGTATTAGAGAGATGTACAGGAGAGGAACAGGGACAGTTGAGTGTGGATGAGTGTGTAAGAGGAAACGGAAGCCCTGGAAACTCGCTCATTTCAGGAATTAATATCACTACTGTTACTATTGTTTATCCTACGTAATGCGAAAGAGTAGAATATAAGTAGTAGTTAAGTTAGACTAAGGATGGAATTGTAAATATATGTACAGGGAGCGGAGGCCCTCAAACCCGTAAAAGGGAGAGATTAAATACATACATACAATTAAAAATTAAACGACTTGGTTAAAACTTTAAGTTTATCATTAAAGATTCATATTTTTAGGACTCCTCTTAATCTTTGGGGTTGACTCTTGTTGAAAATTTAATTCCTCGATTTAGTGGAAAATTAATCTTTTTTAACATGTAACAAATTTTCTTGACATTTTGGATTTTTTGTTTTGTTCAAAATTAATTTTTTATCTGAAAAATACAATTTTACATTTTTGTTAGAAATTTATACTTTATAAGTGTAAAATTTAATTATTTGGTAGAGCATTCATTTATTTTTTTGAAAATTCATCTTTTTGGTCGAAAATTAATTTTATTGATTTTGTTCACATCGTATTTTTATTAAAAATGCAATTGTTAAGTTCTAAATTAGTCTATTTTTATTAATGATTTAACAATATGGTAGAAAATTAAAGTAGGATTCGTTTGTAAATGAACTTTTCCGTGTTTTTTAAATCTAGTTTTTTTTTAAATCATATTTCTGCAAGATTTACCTCTTTGGCTTAAAATTTAACTTTTTTTGTTGACCATTTAGTTTTTTTATGGTATAAATTACTTTATTCTCTGAAAATTGCAAGTTGTTTGTTCTTGATTAGAAATTGATTCTTTTTAAGTTGAAAATTCAACTATTTGGTAGAAAATTTATGGAATTTGTTAAAAATTCGTCTTTGGTAAGAAAATTAATCTACTTTGTTGTGAACTCATTATATATTTCGACTTTTAATCTTAGGAATTCAAGTCGTTTCATATTGCATTCAAATCAATTGAAAGTGAGTTTTAAATAATAACTGGTACGAGAGGTTTTACTAGCTGTAATGCATAGGGTAAGTTACAAGTTTGAGATAATAAAAGACCCTGTGATCATCTTCGTGACTTTCTTACCTAATAACCAGCTGATGTGTACAATGTGAAAATTATTTCGACACTATTTATGAAAAAAAATAAATCACGATTTTTAAACACTTAAAACCCCTCATTGCATAGTTTTTCTTTGTTATTGCAAACTTAGACAAAAATTCACTTGAAGAAATAAATAAAATCAAAAAATTTTCAATCCTTGGTGGGAATTTTTTTTACAAGTACGAAAAAATATAACCATTTTTATAGGAAAACAAAAATGAATATAATAATTTTTTAAATACTAAGAAATGCAAGTGGCCGTTTTAATCCAGGAAACAAATTTCCGGCCATTTCCCGTCTTGCAAAAAATTATTGAATTATTTTAATTTTTTGTAACTCTTTCCTTTTCCCTTTTTTTTGTAATAGTCTTAGTCACTGAGATGCACCCCTATACGCGTTATATTTCTTTTAAATTTTTTTTTGATTCTTCAATTCTTTGAATTATTTTTATAAACTATTTGGATTTCTTTGAAGTTGTAAATTCTGATGAGCATAAGAATTGCAAGTGGTTAACTGCTCTCAAACTTTTAAAATTAAATTTTAATGTGCAAGACACAGTCTAGTTACTGGTTTTTATAATTAAACAAATTATAAGAAAATAGATTATACGTTTCAAAAGATAAAAAAAAACAATTTTAATATAACTTTGATAAATAATGCAATAAGTAGTGCAAACCTTAAATTTTTCCTCGCAATTGAATGTAAATTGTCAATAATTTTTGAAATTTCGCTACAATTCTAAAATATGACAAGAATTTTTTAAACTTATTTATATAGTATTTCGAAAATTTTTCTTTTAAAGGAATCCAGGCGAGGAATTAATTTAACTAAATTTCATTACATTTTTTAATTTAACTCAATTCTGAATTAAACTAAACTCTATTTACTTTTTAAATTTATTTCATATCTCGAAAATGTCCCTTTCTTTGAAAAAACAAACCGTAAAAGAAATTAATTAATTTTAACATAATAATAAACGTAATAATTTTAGGCCCTCATTAATTTTAATATTTTCCGCGTGCATCGCTTTCGAAGGCAAGCGCGAGAATCGAGAAGCAGAAAATCACCGGCTCTTTCGGTTTGGCTTTCGCCTTGGCCCCACCCCTCCCGTAGACTTAGGAAAAGGACGCGGTTGCCATAGAAACTTCGAAAAGTTGAAGAGAGCAGCACCTCGATGCATGCAAAAATGTATTTATATATATACGAGGTGTTGAAAAAATAAGGTGACTTTATGGTTTTCTCAAAAAATATTCATTTATTCCTCAATATTTATGTTGTCCCCTTCAAAGTAATACCCTCAGACATAATGCACTTGTGCCAACGCTTTTTCCAATCATCGAAGCACTTCTGATAATCATTTTGTGGTATAGCCTTGAGTTCTTTCAGCGATGCAGTTTTTGTCTCCTCAATCGTTGAAAATCGATGTCCTTTCATGGGTATCTTCAGGTTTGGGAAAAGAAAAAAGTCACTGGGGGCCAAAGCCGGTGAATATGGAGGCTGAGGCATGACTGTGATACTTTTTTTGGTCAGAAAATCTTTCACAAGCAACGGTGAATGAGCAGGTGCATTATCGTGATGCAAAAGCCACGAATTGTTTTTCCAAAGTTCCGGACGTTTTTTGCGAAGAGATAGCATGGCATGAGCCAATCGATATGTCAACATCTTCAGCAACTTCTCTGATGGTAATTCGGCGATTTTTCAACACCATTTCTTCCACTGCTTGAACGTTTTCATCTGTTGTTGACGTGCTGGGACGTCCAGGGCGAGGTTCGTCTTCGACATCCTCTCGGCCTTCTTGGAACAGCTTGTACCACTTATACACATTTTTCTTACTCAGAGTAGACTCACTGTATGTAACTGTCAACATTTCAAGAGTTTTAAAGCACTGGATTCCATTTTTCACACAAAATTACGAGATACTAAATAAATTTTAAAAAAATTCTTTTCGTACTTTAGATTTCCAGTGAAATTTCAAAAATGATTTTTTTTTAAATGAATAAAAAATTTAAATGAATTTAACATAAATTTAAAAAGTAAATAAATTTTTATTTAATTCGGAATTTAGTTAAATTAAAAAATTTAATAAAGTTTTGTTAAATTAATTCCTCGTCTGGTTTCTTTTAGAAGAGAAATTTTCGAGATACTATATAAATAATTTAAAAAGAATTCTTGCCATACTTTAGAATTGTACCGAAAATTTAAATAAAAATATAATTTTGATAAAATTAGTTAATTGAAGGCTCGAATACTTCACTATATACATTTCTTCTGCGTGTATTTTTAAATAATAAAATATTTCATTTTTGTCCGCATAATTAAGGTATAATTTAAGTAATATTTATACTTGTCTGTAGTGTCGAATTGACAGCTTACATTTAATTTCGAGAAAAAATTTAAGGTTTGCACTACTTACTTAATTATTGATCAAAGTTATATTAAAATTCTGTTTTTTTTATTATTTAAAACGTATAATCTTTTTTCTCATAATTTGATTAATTACAAAAAAAAACAGTAACTAGACTGTGCCTTACACACTAAAATTTAATTTTATAAGTTTGAGAGCAGTTAACAACTTGCAATTCTTATGCTCATCAGAATCCACAACTTCAAAGAAATCCAAATAGTTTATAAAAATAATTAAAAGAATCGAAGAATCCAACAAAATTCAAAAGAAATATAAGGGATATAGGGGTGCATCTCAGCAACTAAGGCTATTACAAAAAAAATGGATCAGGAAAGAATTGCAAAGAATTAAAATAATTCAATAATTTTTTGTGAACCGGGAAATGATCGGGAATTTGTTTCCTGGATTAAAACGGTCACTTGCATTTCTTAGTATTTAAAAAATTATTATATTCTTGGTGTTTTCGTGTAAAAATAGTTATACTTTTTTGTACTTGTAAAAAAATTCCCACCAAGGATTGAAAAAAATTTTGATTTTGGTTATTTCTTCAAGTGACTTTTTTTTTAAGTTTGCAATGACACAGAAAAACTATACAATTAGGGGTTTTAATTGTTTAAAAATCGTGTTTGATTTTTTTCATAAATAGTTTCGAAATAATTTTCACATTGTATAGATCAGCTGGTTTTTAAGTAAGAAAGTCACGAAGAGGATCACAGGGTCTTTTATTATCTCAAACTTGTAACTTATGCCATGCCTTACAGCTAAATAAGACCCCTCGCATCAGTTATTATTTAAAACTCACTTTCAATTTATTTGAATGCAGTATAAAACAGTTTGAATTCCTCAGATTTAAAGTCGAAATATATAATGAATTTGCAACAAAGAAGATTAATTTTCTAAACAAAAAGACGAATGTTTAACAAATTCCATGAATTTTCTACCAAATAGTTGAATTTTCAACTTATAAAGGATCAATTTCTAATCAAGAATAAACAATTTGCAATTTTCAGCGAAAAAAGTAATTTTTAACATAAAAAAACAAATTGTCAACAAAAAAGTTAAATTTTAAACCAAAGAGGTAAATCTTGCAGAAATATGATTTAAAAAAAACTAGATTTAACAAATACGAAAAAAAAAACACAAAAAAGTTCCTTTACAAACGAATCCTACTCTAATTTTCAACCATATTATTGAGTCATTAATTAAAATAGATTAATTTAGACATTAAAAATTGCATTTTTAATAAAAAGACGATGTAAAAAAAATCAAGAACATTAATTTTCGACCAAAAAGATGAATTATCAACAAAATAAATGAATTTTCTACCAATTAATTAAATTTTTAAACTTATAACGTACACATTTGTAACAAAAATGGACAATTGCAATTTTAAGATAAAAAATTAATTTTGAACAAAACACAATAGGTCAAGAAAATTGTTACATGTTCAAAAAAAGATTAATTTTCAATTAAATCGAGGGATTAAATTTTCAACAAAAGAGTCAACCCCAATTATCAAAGGGAGTGCTAAAAATATAAATCTTTGATGATGAAGTTCAACTTTTAACCAAGTCGTTTAATTTTCAATTAAAAAAGATAAATTGCGAACAAAATAGTTAAATTTTTAACCAAAGCAATGAATCTTCCAGCATAATATTAATGATCCACCAAAATAAGATGAGCTTTCAACAAAATATATTAATTCTTAACAAAATTTTTGAATTTTAAAGCCGAGAGGACGATTTACCTATAAAATGGTTGAATTTTCAACTAAAAGTATGATTTTTTAAGAAAAAGTTAATTTTTTGCAGCCAGAAAGTTAAGTTTTTATTAAACCATTTTATTGGTTATAAAAATTATTTAATTTCAAATGAAAAACATAATTTTCAACAGAATAGTTTAATTTTTACCAAATTTCTGAATCATCAGCCAAATTAGATTAATGTAGACCCAAACAGTTTCATTTTTAATAAAAAAATGATGAATTTTCGACACAGAAAATTTATTTTTGGTAGAAAAAGACAAATTTGTAGCAAAATATATGAATTTTCAATAAGAAAGGAGCAATTTTAAACCAGAAAATATTAATTTTTAATAAAAAATATCAATTTAAATTAAAAATGAAATATTTACCTTGTTAGTTAAAAAAAATGTATTCTTATTAAAAACAACGAATTTCCAAACAAAATAGTTACATTTTTAATAAAAGAGTTCAGCCCAAAAATTACTTTTCATCCGCAGAAGATTAATTTTCTAAAAATAGAATAGTTAAATTTTCAACCAAAGAGGTGAATCTAAAACCAAAAGAATAAATTTTTTACAAAGTAGTTCAACTTTTAACCAAGCTTCTGAATTCCTAACGAAACAAACTTTTTAACAAAATCGTTCATTTTTTACAGAAAAATAAAATTTTCAACTGAATACTAGAATTTTTAACAAAACTGGTTGAATTCCGAACCACTAATATAATAGTAAACTTTCTACCAAAAAGTATGCAAGCAAAAAAAACAAGAAAAAGGGGTTTCTTACAGAGAAAAAAAGAACAATTCTTTAAAACTTGATAATAAGGAAACATACTAGATGTTATCTAAGTTCGTAACTTTTCTTCCACTGACCCCCAACCCCTGTTCGAACCAGCGTTTTTAGCATGACCCCCCCCCCCCCATGCAATTGGTGATGCAGTTTACTGACGGCCCCTTAAAGTTTCGATTTTTGTATTTAATGAAATTATCCTTATAAGGTATAGTTTAAAGTCTCAAAAGAAAGTACGAGTTCGTTAAACAGCCATTTTGGATAAAAGTGCAAATTTTGGGACCATTTTTTTATACTTAATATTTTTATTTACGGCTATTAATAGTACTCAGAAAGCCAAATAATTTATCTTGATGACTTTTTTTTATACAAACAAAATTCTCAGAGTTATAGAATTTTCAAAATTTTTAGTATCAATCGACAATCAAAATTTTAAGCGAAACAACATACGATATGAAAAAAAGGAAAGTAAAAAAAAATTGCTATTTATTATTTAAAAGCCCTAAAAGATTATCATAGAAACTTTTTGAATTTTCTTGCAAAATCGAAAATTCTAATTTTTATTGCACAAAAAATCATGAGAAAAGAAAAATCCCATTTTGTGGTGAAACTATGCAGGATACGAAAGAAGATGACTCAACAAAAATTGTGATCTCAAAAAAGATCTACCATTTCGTTAATAATCACTTATTGATAGGACGCGTACTTTTTGTTTTATTCGAGAAAAATAACATTTGAAAAAAAAAAATTGTGAAAAAATGATACAAGTTTAAAAAAAAAAATGATTTAACAAAAATTGTTTACCCGGAAAAGAGCTACAAGTTTTCTATGAATTACTTTTTGACAGGACACGAAATTTTGGTTTAATTCATAAAAATGAAATTAAAAGTAAAAATGAAAAATTTGTGGAAAAACAACAAAAGGTACAAAAACAAATTGATTGAAAAAAGTTATTCGCCCAAAAAGTGATACAAATTTGTATTCATTTATTACATTCTTATTATTTATGATGGAGAAAGTAATAGAATTGCCCGAAATTTGACACCATACCATTCAAATTTTAAACGAAACGACGTAAATTACGAAAAAAGTCTCAAAGAGAAATGATAGCTTTTAAAAATCCTACAAAATGTCTTTTGTTACGAGCGAATGTCACATTAAAATCCTTTTTGAAGTTTTTGAAGATCACACGATAATTTAAAATAAGCTCAGTTAACATTTTTTAGAGGTGTTTATTATTATTAACATATAGTGTTATATAATGATTTATTATAAAGTATGAATATTTAATGCAAAGAATTTGAAAATGCAGGTTTGGAAGACTTGAAAGAATTAATAATTCACAGTGTTTGAAATTGAAAATTTTTGATACAAAACTTTTTGAGTTGATCAACTGTAAATAATGTCATGACTTTTTTGTAATAAACTGCAGTTCGAGTATAAATAATTTTAAAATACTTCCTTTCGAAAGACGATTCTAATATGATGCTCGAAATTAAAGAATGTACATGCAGATTATAATTTTCAAAATTGGGCTGTTTCAATGAGAAAACATTAGTATTTGAAGGACTTTAAATGTCTCATTAAACCTTTCATAAACTATTTGTAATGAAAATAATGTTAAATTAATATATTCATAATCAAACGCTTGAACTGATTTTAAAATACTATTCAAATGTTTTTTCAGTTTAAAATATTTAATTTTTAACTCACTCTATTAATAATTTTGTGATGAAAGAAAGTAGCAGTTTGGTAAATTTAAGCGATATTTGGTTGTTTATATAAAATGAGTAATTATAAATCAAATATTCTAAATCAAACGACTCGAAACTGAATTGTATGAAATAAAGTCTTGAATCGTTGGAATTTCACTAAGTTAAATTGAGTCAGCATTATATTGTATTGAATGTTCATTCATAAAAAACCATTGAAGAATTATTAATTTGTAGTCACAACAATTTATTATTTTCGTCAATTTTAATGTTATTAAGTTTTTTTATTTTAAATTCCTTAACATTTCTTCTATGTAGACTACCCTGAAAATTTCTGAATAAATCAACCAAATACATTCCAAGTAGGATTTGCACTGACTATCACTTTTATACTTTCGAAAAAAGCACTTCTTGTGCGCACCATCCTTTTTCTTTTCAATGGATTTTCTCTTGGTATATAAGACATTTCTTTTGTGGGAATTTTTTTAACTTCCGATTGTTCGAAATAGTTATTTTGGTCAATGTTTACTATTCCCACATACGTTTCAGTGAAAAATTGTCCTGAACTCCCACGGAACTGCTATATATTTTTCGCGCTTGCGCAATGTCGTTTTCTTAAATGAAAAGGCCTATAACGCGATCGCAGAAAAAACAAATATTTCTAAACTTAAATGAATGTAAACACCTAAATCTAAGGTTTCTATAGAAGGTAAGTACATATTTATTGCATATTTGAAAATAATCAATAATTGAACTCTTAGGATTGAAACAATAGGCATACATTTTGTATACAGTCGAACCATCAATTTTAACAGGTCTTTAGTCAGACTTAACCTCAAATTGTCCGTTTTTATTGCTTGAAAAATAATTTTACGTAAGTTTCATTTAACAACAATTACTTTGGAAAATATTTTTTGTATACTAAATTAATTCATTTATCATCTAAATTTTCTTAAAAGCTTTATTATATATAGATCTGAAAATGAGTTACAACGGTATGTAGCTTAAATTGACCAAAAATAAGTTAAGTGTTTTATAGATTTGAAGATGTCGTAAATTTTATTCACTTTGAACATAATGTAGATATATCATAATGTAAATGCTTTTAAAGTGTTCAAAATCTATATTTATTGTTTTGGTATCCACTGTATATATTGTGTTGAGATTTCTATAAATTACATATTTAAAATGGTTGTTTCTTTGAATATAGAACTACATAATTTCACTTATTGGTATTTAAGTACTCGTTTAAAAATGTAATCAAATTTACTGCCAGATCGCGAACACTGTTTTTTAATATTATTTTAACATATATCTTTGTAGTGTGATATATTATAAGTGATTGAGTGTCCTACATTTTTCTAAATTATAATTTAAATCGTAATGCTAATTATGAATATCAAATATTTTTTTATTCGAATTTAGAGTGAAATCCAGGGTGGCCGTTCAACCAGAAAATGACCAGGAATTTTTTTAAACCAGGAAAGAAATGACTGAATATATTTTTTTACCGAGAATTTCACAAAATTGTAGAAAAAAACTTGTCCAACTTGATTTACACCATTTTAAAAAATAATTAGTTAATTTGTTATATTTTTCAATGTTGGAGTAAAAACTCTATATTCCATTTATGGCTATGCTTATGAGTGATGTGAGCCAGTGGTGCATTGAGTTATGATTGATATTAAGAGTGGGGAGAGCTTTTCAAAATACGGAAGAGCACGTAACAGCAGTGTATACTGAGAACGTCTTGGAAGCAACATACCACTTGATTCTCTGACTCTGTTAATCTTGATATTCAATGTTACATTCTATGTGCATTTAATAAAGATACTTTTATTCTTGATTATTAATTCTTGCCTATTGAATTAGATAACTTTAACATTCAATTATGATATTATTCAGTTAAGAATGGATATTTCGAAAATCTTCCACTTTAAAAATTTTCCATTTTAGATTTAAATTTTTAAGCGTACATTTTAATTTAAAGAATTTGAAAATCAACTGTTAATGTAAATTATTTAATCATTTTTAAAATTCAACTTTACTTTAGGATTTAGAAAATGTATTCGTAATTAAAAGCTTTTAATAAATTTCAAATATTATTTCATTTTAAAAAATTCCATTTTTAAACTGTTCAATTTGAAATGTTCTAATTAAGAAAATTAACAATTACTTCATATTTTGAAATATCTGACTGTTCATTTAAAATCAGTAATTATAAATTAAATATTCATAACTAAACAAAAAAGTGAAACTTTCAACGTTACATTTTAATTGTTCTATTTAAAAATTTTCAATTTGTAAACCGAATTATTGAATTTTGTTGTATAAATATCAATTGAACATCCATTTTTCTTAGAAAAAATTCAATTCAGTTGAAGATATATTTAGAAGTTTTAAAAAAATTCAAAATTAATTTGAAATTTAAAGTAAGTTAAACGAAGTGTCTACGTATACCGTCCAAATTTGGCCATTCGTATTAAATTTAGGTGTAAATAGCCCACAGCCTAATGTAAAACAAAGTATAGATTTTTTATGATTTCGAACAAAAAATTTAGAAGCTTTTTACGAATTTTGAAACGCTTCAGAAGAATAAAAAACTTTTCTTTTCCAAAGTCAATGTGGAAGTTTTCAAGGATTTTTTTTTAATGTGGCAGAATTAACAAAAAATTGTAGTAAAAATCCGAATAATTTTAAAAGATGTTTAGAAGTTCTAAAAAAATTTCAAAAATTATTTAGAATTTGAAAAAATGTAAAACAACATGTAGATGTTTTCAGATTTTAAAATAAAATTTCGAATTATTTTAAGGATTTTAAAACTATTTTAAAATAATTTAGTTTTTGATTTAAGAAGTGTTCAGTTTAGACGAAAAAATATAATTTTTTAATTTTTCTAGCTTAAAATTGTTTCAAATGATTTAGTTTTTAATTGTTTTAAATTCATTGATTGATTCTTTAACTTAGAGCATTGGAAATGCAAACGTGGATTTATATTTTTGGAATTGAATTTGAGTCTGAATTCATAAAATTTATAAAAGTTAAAAAATTGTAATTAGGCAGTTTAATTGCATTTAATTAAACTGTAAAGGAATCAATACGACGACCCAGCAAAAGCCTCGTGCACCCTAAGAACACGGAGTGACCCAAGGACAACCGCCTTCTGCATGTTTCCCGCAAGTGTTCTAGCATATTGTTGACACGCAGGGATGCTTTTTAGGCCATTAGAAAGTGAAAGCTTGCCACCTCCAAGAGCGCCGATGATAAGGACGGTCAGTTTAACAGAATATTCCGGGTACAATCATTGCAACTCCCTTATAAGGCCTCGATACCTCTCTTTCTTTTCATTCTCCTTGG
>NC_046659.1:4718982-4722524 GCF_010883055.1 Belonocnema kinseyi | reverse complement strand
CCCGCGTGAGTTGGACAACTAGATAGTATGTGAGCTAAGTGCTCGGGGTGTGCATGGCACGCCCTGCAGCTATCATCAGGAATGTCTTGGCTCAAAATGTGGCGACGGTATGTTAAGGTGGAAATGATACCGTCTTGGCATGAAAAAAGGAAACCCTCTGTACCATACTTCAATCCGGGCGATTTAGGGAAAGCAAACGTTAGCTCACAAGACATTGACTGATCCTTCACATTTCTGTGGAAGATACCGTGCATCCTCTTATCGAGGAGCTGTTCACGAAAGTTTTTCTTTTGTGCTTTCTTAATCCGGACTTTCAGAAGTGAGTACTCGAGATAGATAAGATTTGATGCATTTTGCTCACCCCTAATACTGAAGTCAAGTCCGAGTGTTTCAGCAGCCTCCTCCGCTGCTTTGTACAGAAATGCTCCTTTGCCCACTTCTTCGTGATTCCTGGCCATTTTAAGAAGAGGGTCTCTTCCATTTGCAACTCTATGTGCTGTACCCGTACCCAGAATAATCGTGTTGTGAAGACATTCAAGACTCAATATTCCGCGACCCCCTTGACGGCGTGAGATGTACACTCGCGGAACGGAAGACTTAAGATGCATGCTTTTGTTCATGTGCATAACTTTTCTTGTCCCGATATCAAGAGATCTGAGCTCGTTCTTCGTCCATGGAACTACTCCAAATGAATAGAGTAGTACCGGGACGGCAAGCATTTTCCTTGCAGATACTTTGTTCCTCGCCGAAAGGTCTGAAGACCAAATCTGTCGAATGAGACGTTTGTATCTGCTTCGGAGAGTATCCTTTATAGATGTCACATCATGAATGCGACTCTGTGGCACGTCCAGGTATGTATAAATCTCTCCAGCGCAAAGGTGTCGTATGGCGCTTCTATCAACGATCTCAGGATCTTCAGGGATGCCATTAAGTTTTCCTCGCTTCAAATAAACCTTGGCGCATTTGTATAACCCAAATTCCATTCCAATTTCCTTAGTATATCGTTCGACAATCCTCAGAGCTAGATGCAGTTGCTCCATGTAAAATACATGAGTGACCTTGTACTTTCGATCTGCAGGTTTGCCGCAAAAGTACCCGTCGGAATGGCGCACTGCTAGAGATAGTGGCAATAATGTAAGGCAAAAGAGGAGTGGGCTCATGGAGTCGCCCTGAAAGACACCTCTCTGAAACGTGACCTTGTTAGTTGTCACACGATTTTTTCCAGATGAGATAGTAAATCTGGTTTTCCAAAGCGGCATCAATCTCTGTATGCACCCAACTATTTGCGGATGAACCTTTAAGATTTCCAAAAGACAGATGATAAGTTTATATGATGTCGAATCGAAAGCTTTCCGATAATCAATCCAAGCCATCGATCGGTCACACTGGTAGAATGCAGCATCTTTGCAGACACATCTATCGATGAGCAGGTTCTCCCGACATCCGGCTACGCCTTTCTTTGAGCCTCGTTGTTCATACATTTCTTGCCACACAGGTTCAATTGCCCGAACAATCGTATCATTTAGGATAGCTGTGAATAACTTATAAAGCGTGTTCAGACAAGTTATTGGCCTGTAGTTCTTCGGGTCAGCTAAGTTGCCTGAGAAAGTTCTAAAATCAGAGAGAAGTATCATCCGTGAAAAAGAAAATATTAGATTTAACAAGTTGTCAATTATATGCGAAAAAATGTACCAACAATAGTTTAAAGAAAGAACACACAGAACATATACTGTTCAGTATAATGACAATGGTTGAATTATTTTTAAGAAATTGGAATGTCCAGAAGAACGTCAAAATTCTTATGAAAATGTTCGCGTCACAAAACAAGATTTCGTAAGAATTTTATTGAATCGGTTCGTCAATCCGACTGCAATGAATGGTTTCGACAACAATCATTGAAGGTTTGCGTGCTCAAAAAAAGCTCGTCGAATTAAAACTAGACAGAAGAATTTTGCAGGTCTTGCGGCGCAATTTAAAAATTCGAAATTTGATAGGCAACTTCTTCTACCTATGGCATATGGTTTGGATACCGAATCTAAAGCACAAGATATATTCCAAACATGGAATTATTTTATTACAATTACATGCTAGCAATTATATTTTAAGAAGTTAATAAAATCAGGATGTCGACAACAAATAATAAAAAAATGTCTGAACATTTCAAATAAAAACTTAAAACATTTAGAATGCTGAAGTTGTTCATTCTAAATAAAGAGACAAATATTGCTCAATTTTAAAAGTTTTTTTTTGAAATTGTGAAATTTAAATTTTTTACACTAATCATTGTCGTCTAATTATTATTCCACGAATTACAAACTATATGAAAGTTTTAATATTTTATAAACCTTCAATCCCAAATTTATAATTCTTAAATAATAACGCTTTCGATGTGAATTATTAAAATTTTTGAATCTTGAACAATTGAAATGTTGAAAGTTTCAATTTTAAATGATTTTTAATGTGGAAATAATTTTTAATGTAGAATGAATTTATTTGTACAGTTTATTGATTTGAAACGTATAACTATAAAAGTTGCTGAAATTGAAACACTTTTAATTATTCTTTGTTCGAGCCTTCAAAATTGTATTTAGACATTTTTTTATTTGAATATGAAAGATTGGAATATTCCCTGTTCAGTGGCTACCCTGATAATTGTTAAGTAATAGAGTGTATTTATTTCTATGTTAATAATATATTTACAAATCGTCATTGCGCTCATTAATTAAAGGAGGTTGACTATTAGCTACAATTGAACAAACGTGCATAATTGCATCTATACGAGGAAGGAAACGCACCAGAATATGACTTAATATTTGTGATAGCTTAATTCGCTGGATTGCTCTTTCCACATGAATTATGACACTAGCAATATTGTATAAAGCATCGAGCTCTTCGTTTGTAAATTGTGGATTTAATTTGCGGAAAATCTTTATCGGCTAAAACTTGTTCACCTGATACCATCAATTTCAAAAACCTACTGTCATTTGTAATGAAGCTATCGGTAGTTCCACCTCCATAAGCTTTTGATATTTTACAAATGTACCCATCTGGTGTAAGGTGGGTAAAGTTGACAGCACCATTTTATAATTTGATTATTTTTCCTAAGCGAGAATTAAGGGCTCATTCAGGGGTAATTTAATGTCTCAAGGTGAAACGGTAACTTCCTCCAAATAGTTCCAGCAAAACCCCTCGCAAAATAATGAATAAATTCAAATTTGGTTTTTTCCATTGTCAAAAGTAAACAGAAATCTATGGCGGGCTTCTCTTCAAAATATTTTTTAAATATTAAAAAGAAATTTTATTAACAAAATCTTAGATTATCTCATTCCGAAAATTATGGTTGCTCAAAATTGGGGAAGCCCGCCATCCGGAAAGTAATAATGAACATGATACCAATAAAAAACGTTCAAATTATTCAGTAATTTAAACAAGGTTTTGCTGAAAACAAAGTAAAATAAACCAGGAAAAGTTCTGCGGAAAACCGGTTTTTTAGATCCAGCATTTACCGCCAGTGGTCGCTACTGATATTTTCTTGTTACGCA
>NC_046659.1:4714544-4718882 GCF_010883055.1 Belonocnema kinseyi | reverse complement strand
GGCGTCATTTGAAGGATCAAGCTCGACGAAAATGGTTCACATTAGTGAATGCTAATGCCATCTCTTAGAATTTTCAGGTACTTATCAGACTGCCTAGTATATGTAGATGATGTTGTTATTGTAACATATGATCAAGAGACCATATTTAGATTCAAAGAATATCTGCATAGTTGTTTTAAAATGACGGACTTGAAAGAAATCAGACTTTTCTTAGGAATCTCTTTTGAAAGAAGTAATGAAACAATATCGTTAAATCAAACTTCATATTTGAAAAACGTTTTACAAACATTTGGTATGAGTGATTGTAAATCCATAGTTACACCTTTACCGTTGAAAGTAGACTACGATGCGTTGAATTCAGATGAATATTACAATGCATCTTGTAAAAATTTAATTGTATGTTAGATGTATGCGATTATTAAAACTTACTTATGTTAAAAGCGATTACAAAAACATATTGATTGGTTATGTAGATGCCGAATGGGGTAGCAATGAGTTAGATAAAAAAAGAACTTCTGGCTATCTGTTCAGGATTTTTGAAAAAAGGTACAATAATGTGGAATACTAGACGCCAAAATACTATCGCAACTTCATCCACAGAAGCTGAATAAATAGCACTCTTTGAAGGTGTTAAAGAAGCCATGTGACTCAAAGCGTTATTAACTAGTATAAATATAAATACAACAGAAGCTATTGTCATATATGAAGACAATACTAGTTGTATAAGTATTGCGAACAACCACAACCATCATAAAAGGTCAAACCATTTTGATATTAAGTGCCATTTCACGAGGGATCTAATACAAAAAGGATATATATCTTAAATATCTGTCCAGTAAGTAAGTACTCATAATACTGTAGCCTACACTTTTTGAGTGTGTTGAATTTCTATAATGAAATAACAAAAAGCGAACGACAGCAGATCTTATTTAGTTTTGATATTTTAAATTCTGTAGGCTCGGCTTGCAACGCATGTTCGAGCTTGTTCATAAAACGTGCCGATATGATTTCATAGAAAAGACTCCGGTGTGCGTCGTATTTCGTTTATTTTTACACTGAGTTTAGTCGCAATTCTGCCTTCGTATAATAAAGAGCAGTTTTAAACTGTCTATAATTTTATTATTTAAAGCCCTAATCCTAATATATGTTTTAACAGTAACGGGTGGCAACTTTTGAGGTCCAGCATAAATGTTTGTTTGCACTTCGGCCTCCGTAAACGTTTCCTTATGATAACGAGAGTACCTTGTTCAGTTGTTTCCATTTCTAGAGACTCATTACCGCATCCTCTGATATGAATCAACGTTTAATAAACAAAAGTGCAAATTTTGCATTATTTTTCGAGTGTTCTGGTAGAAAAAAAAACATTTTTTTAGCGAAATCTACGAAGAAAATAATTGATCAATAAGCACTCCCATTTTATTTATATTAAAAGTGTAACTTCGAACATGATTTGATTTCGAGAGAAGCCCGCCATATAAAAAAGTATACCAATCAACATTTCATGAGCGAAAGTGCAAATTTTGCATTATTTGTCGAGTGTTTTGGTAGAAAAAAAAGAAAAATTTTTTACCCAAATCTACCAAGAGATAAATTGATCAATGATCACTTCCATTTTATTGATATTAAAAGTTCAGTTTTTAATATAATTTGATTTCGAGAGAAGCCCGCCATATGAAACAGTATGTGAATCAACATTTAATAAACAAAAGTGCAAATTTTGCATTATTTTTCGAGTGTTTTGGTAGAAAAAAACTTTATTACCGAAATCTACCAAGAGATAAATTGATCAATGATCACTTCCATTTCATTGATATTAAAAGTGTTGTTTCCAATATAATTACATTTTGAGAGAAGCCCGCCATATCAAAAAGTATATCAATCAATATTTAAGAAACACAAGTATAAATCTTGCATGATTTTTCGAGTTTTTTGATAGAAAAAAAAACAACTTTTTTTTTACCAAAATCTACCAAGAGATAAATTAATGAATAATCACTCCCATTTTATTGATATTAAAAGTGTAGTTTCGAATATAATTTGATTTCGAGAGAAGTCCGCTGTATAAAAAACTATGTGTATCAACATTTAATAAACAAAAGTGCAAATTTTGCATTATTTTTCAAGTGATTTGGTAGAAAAAAAAAACTTGTTTACCGAAATCTACCAATAGATCAATTTATCAATTATCACTTCCATATTATTGATATTAAAAGTGTAGTTTCGAATATGATTAGATTTCAACAGAAGCCTGCCATATAAAAAAGTATATCAATCGACGTTTAATAAACAAAAGTGCAAATTTTGCATTATTTTTTCGAGTGTTTTGATAGAAAAAAAAAACAACTTTTTTTTTACCAAAATCTACCAAGAGATAAATTAATCAATAATCACTCCCATTTTATTGATATTAAAAGTGTAGTTTCGAATATAATTTGATTTCGAGAGAAGTCCGCTGTATAAAAAACTATGTGTATCAACATTTAATAAACAAAAGTGCAAATTTTGCATTATTTTTCAAGTGATTTGGTAGAAAAAAAACTTGTTTACCGAAATCTACCAATAGATCAATTGATCAATAATCACTTCCATATTATTGATATTAAAAGTGTAGTTTCGAATATAATTAGATTTCAACAGAAGCCTGCCATATAAAAAAGTATATCAATCGAAGTTTAATAAACAAAAGTGCAAATTTTGCATTATTTTTTCGAGTGTTTTGGTAGAATAAAAACAACTTTTTTACCAAAATCTACCAAAAGATAAATTGATCAATAATCACTTCCATTTTATTTGTATTAAAAGTGTAGTTTCGAATATAATTTGATTTCGAGAGAAGCCAGCCATATAAAAAAGTGTATGAATCGACATTTAATAAACAGAAGTATAAGTTTTGCATTATTTTTCGAGTATTTTGGTAGAAAAAAAAACTTTTTTCCCGAAATGTACAAAGAGATAAATTGATCAATAATCAGTTCCATTTTATTGATATTAAAAATGTAGTTTCGAATATAATTTGATTTCGAGAGAAGTCCGCCATGTAAAAAAGTATGTGAATCAACATTTAATAAAAAAGTGCAAATTTTGCATTATTTTTCAAGTGTTTTGGTAGAAAAAAAACTTTTTTACCGAAATGTACCAAGAGATAAATTGATCAATAATCACTCTCATTTTATTGATATTAAAAGTGTAGTTTCGAATATAATTTGATTTCGAGAGAAGTCCACCGTTTAAAAAAGTATGTGAATCAACATTTAATAAATAAAAGTGAAAATTTTGCATTATTTTTCGAGTGTTTTGGTAGAAAAAAAAACAACTTTTTTACCAAAATCTACCAAGAGATAAATTAATCAATAATAACTTCCATTTGATTTATTAAACATTAAAAGAGTAGTTTTGAATATAATTTGATTTCGAGAGAAGCCCGCCATATAAAACAGTATATGAATCAACGTTTAATTAACAAAAGTGCAAATTTTGCATTATTTTTTCGAGTGTTTTGGTAGAAAAAAAACTTTTTTACCGAAATGTACCAAGAGATAAATAATGACCTCCATTTTTCTGATATTAAAATTGTAGTTTCGAATATAATTTGATTTCGCGAGAAGTCCGCCTTATAAAAAAGTATGTGAATCAACATTTAATAAGCAAAAGTGCAATTTTTGCACTGTGTTTCGAATGTTTTGGTAGAAAAAAAACTTCTTTTCACCGAAATCTACCAAGAGATAAATTAATCAATAACCACTGCCATTTTATTTATTAAAAATTAAAAAAGTAGGTTTGAATATAATTTGATTTCGAGAGAAGCCCGCCACATAAAACAGTATATCAATCGACCTTTAATAAAGAAAAGTGCAAATTTTACCTTAGTTTTCGAGTGTTTTTGTAGAAAAAAAACAAACTTTTTTTACCAAAATCTACCAAGAGATAAATTGATCAATAATCACTTCCATGTTATTTATTAAATATTAAAAGGGTAGATTCGAATATAATTGGCTTTCGAAAGAAGCCCGCCTTCTCAATATATGTGGAAATTAACATTGAATAAACGAAAGTGCAATTTTCGCATTATTTTTAAGAGGTTTGGTAGAAAGAAAACTTTTCTTACAGAATCCTAAATAATTTGATCTTGAATAAATGGTAAAATTAGTATATTTTTCCGCTGTAAACAAATCAAAGTACTTTAATAATTTGGGAAATACAGCAATATCTTTATTATAATTTTATATTTTCTGAAATATTCAATCATAAGCAAGGGTTTCGTCTCGCTGACGAAAAAAAAAAAGATAGACTCAAATTCGTTTTTGCTTTGCATTACTTAAAATAAAATTTTAAAATGGA
>NC_046659.1:4706657-4714444 GCF_010883055.1 Belonocnema kinseyi | reverse complement strand
AAGTATTACCCGGACTCTGTACCGTCGATTGGAACGATTCATAAGTGGTTTACCGAGTTTCGTTGTGGCCGTACGAGCACAGTTGATGCTGAACGATCTGGGAGCCCAAAAGAGGTTACTACACCAGAAAAAGTCGAAAAAATCCATGACATGATGTTGAATGATCCCAAAGTGAAATTGAGAGAGGTAGCTAATGCTGTAGGCATATCATTGGAACGTGTGGGCAATATCGTGCATTCAGTTTTGGGCATGAAGAAGCTCTGCGGGCGATGGGTGCCGCGTTTGCTCACAGTGGACCAAAAACGAATTCATGTGACAACTTCCCAGCAGAATTTGGCATTATTTTCGCGTAAGTCGACCGAGTTTGTGCGCCGATTCATAGCCATGGATGAAACCTGGATCCACTACTACACTTCTGAGTATTTTTTCAAAACGTTCAAACCAACAACGAGATGATTTTTTCAATCCATAGATAGATTTATTTAATTTACACACCTTATTATTTTCGGTCTCTACGCCTTCTGGAATTTGCATGTAAATTTCTTCATGCTATTTTCCATTTAAGAAAGCAGTATTTACATCCATTTGATGGATCAGGAGATTTAACTGATTCGCGAATGCCAAAAGAAAACGAAAAGTGGAAATTCTTGCTACCGATGCAAAAATTTCGTCATAGTCTACTGAATTTTTTTGACTAAAACCTCGTGCAACCAGTCTAGCCTTGTATTTTGTGGGATTTCCCGATTCATCATTCTTTAATGTAAATATTCACTTACAAGATACAATATTTTTATTTTGGGGTTTCGACACAATTGACCACGTATTATTTATTAAGAATGAATTAAATTCATCCTTTATCGCGAGCTCCCACTGAGTCTTGCAGTTTGACTTCAGGTAATAAAGATTTGCTACTTTCAGGAATTTGCGCGTTTTCTGTGTTTTTATCACAGTTTTCGTTATTTGTTATCGGAAATTTTGTAGGAGTACTAATCCCTCTAGATAGCCTTCGCCTTGAAACCTTGAAATTAGTTTCATCGAAAATAACATCATGTACTCTTTGAAACTTTTCAGTTTCAGGGTCCTATATTTTGTACCCATTTGCTTCATATCCAACAAGAATTCCTTTGACTGATTTATTGTCAAATTTACTATTTCTTGTTTTTAAATAGATATATACAGTAGAATCAAACACTCTCAAATTATTTAATCTGCGCTTTTTATTATGCCACAGTTCATACGGGGTTTTCGAACTTTGAACAGATTTAGTGGGAGTTAAATTAATTAAATAAGTTGCTGTTAAAACAGCTTCGCCCCAAAACTGTTTACCTAAGTCTGCTGCGTTTATCATTGCACGAGCTTTTTCTGTGATTGTTCGATTCACTCGTTCTGCTACCCCGTTTTGTTGAAGTGTATAAGGTATAGTTAAATCGAACATTATTCCATTTTCAGAGCAAAACTCTTTGAAGTCATTTGATATGTATTCTCGCCCATTATCGCAATACAGATTGACAATTTTTAAATTAAAATACGTTTCACTCTTTGCCACAAAATCTTTAAATGCACTTAAGACTTCTGATTTGAAAGTTATCAATTATGCGACTGTATAATGAGTGAAACTACCAATGAAAGTGACGAAATAATTTTTATTGTCACTGTGGGTGGTGTAATTGGCCCACAAACATATGTATGGACAATAAACAAGTGCCTGGTAAGATGGTCTTTATTTTTAACTTTATTAAATGGAAGTCTCGCTTGCTTTCCATAAACACAAGGTTCACATATTTCATCTGTAGGTTTGACGTCTTCTAGAGCAAGAACATCTTCAAAAAGTTATTGATGCTTCATTTCATTAAATTTATAATTACTAATATGACCAAGACGTTCATGCCACAATCTAAAATTATTATTTTTAGTAATATTTATGTGACTTCCATTCGCCATGTTTTTATTTATTTTTAATATAACACCGAATAAACCATTAAGAGGCTTACCTGTTAGGATGGTTTCATTTTTACCATTTTCCACAGTGACCTCATCAGTGTCGAAAATTACCCTGAATCCCTTTTCTTGCAGGCGTCGAACTGACAGTAAATTGAATGTTCCATCCTGCGCGTAGAGCATGTTTTCTAAGATGCCTGGTACTCCCAGATTTGTCATCACGTGAATAGTTCCGCATTTCGTTGCAGTGATCGATTCTCCTGTCTTTGCTACAGAGATGTTCATAGGCGTCGATAAAGAGCAGCAACTCGTAAAGAGATCATCTCGGTTGTTGATATGGTCCGTTGCTTCTGAATCCGGCAAAAATTGTATCTCATCAGCATTGGTGAAATTATCTGGATACGTGAATCCCATCATAAATGCAAACCCATCAGAATTTGCAATATTTGTTTGCACGGTTTTCAAATTTTGTGCCCTATTCTCTTGCTGCATTAATCGTTTATAATAATAACAGACAAGTTTCTGATGATTTGAACGTCCGCAATGCTCACAACCCACTTTAGAAATTTTGTATTGAGATTTAAAATCATCTTTCTTTTATGGTACGAAATCTGGTTTTTGTTGCTGCTTTTTGAATAATTTACGTGGTTTTCATTTTCCACGTTTTGGTGTCGTGTTACTCACACTTGGTGTCGTCGCTATAGAAACTCCGCTAGCATTTAAAACCTTAAGGGTAGTGTTGGATCGTTCTTCCGTTCGTATTTTAACATCATGGTCCAAAAGTCGCGTTTTTACAAAAGCTAGGATCATCCTATCATCACCCAATGTTTCCAGAGCAGTTGCAATGCCATCGTACGTACTGGGTAAGGTTAGTAACAAATGCGAAATTGTGTCCATCTTATCGAGTGAAGCACCTCCTGCTATTAAATCAGCAATTATAGTGTCAAATTTGGTAAAATTTTGTAGCAGGGTAACTTCCCCTTGCAATTTTAGACTCAAGAGTTGCTTACGTAGAGTCAGTTGAGTTGCAAGACCACATATTTCATAAATAGCGTCTAAACTCAGAAAAATGTCCCTTGCGGTTGCATTTTCTTTAGCAAAACTGCGAAATGAGCCACCCAAATATTCCACGAATACAGTTTTTGAAGTAGAGTCCTTTTTACGCTATTCGTCCGGTAATTCAGCCGGAAGATCATTGTCCACAACATCTCGCACATTAACTTCTGCAAGTAACGATTTCACTCGAAATTTTCACACTGTCTGAATATCGCGGTTGTGGCCAAATATTGAACATTCTGATCGTTCTTGCAGTTATTATTTATACAATTCTCAAGTGTAAGTTATTGTTCAATGTTTGTAGCTGTGTCAGTTGCAATTCGGTTTAATTTCATAAAGAATATCAAGTTTATTATTTTCTTTTCTTAGTTTTCCAGAAACAAAGTTTTTATATTCCAGTCGCTTCGGGAATCGAAATAATTTTTCAAATAATTTTATTAAATGACACATCCATGGCCCTCAGGACTCAGAGAAGTTATCTAGTAAATTTTAAATAAATCCTACTGCCTGTTAAATAGCTGTGATAATTAACTTTTTCTATGAGCTTCACACGTCGGTAACACTGCTAGATATCATGTTAGCGGCTATTGTCTGTTAGCGGTCGGGTGCGGATGCTGGATATTATTAATAAATAATTGTGACTTTTTGCAGTTGCATTTTGTTAAGGGAACCCTACGGAATGTTTTGTACGGATTTGTTTGTTGCTCGCGAATATTTAAACATTTATTTAACGATTAAAAATTGAAAAAATACTACTTTTCGACTTTACCATGGTTAAATAAATGCTTAAACATTCGCGAGCAATAAATAAATCTGTGCAAAATGTTCCGTAGGGTTCCCTTCACAAAATCCAACGGCAAAAAGTTACAATTATTTATTAACAATAGCCAGCATTCCTACCCGACCGCTAGCAGACAATAGCCGATTATATGGAAATTTGAACAAAAATTCTTAAATGGATTTTATAAACAACAGAAACATCTAGGCAGCATAAAATATGTTTTAAACTTAGATAATGATTGTTTACGCTATAAATTTATTGTAAAAAATGGTTGTAATTCAATTTAGTTGAAAAGTAGTATTTTTCGAATTTACCGTGATTTAATAAATGTTTAAACAATCGCGCTCAATAAATAAATCTGTGCAAAATGTTCTGTAGGGTTTCCTTAACAAAATACAACTACAAAAAGTTACAATTATTTATTAATAGTCGCCAACATCCCCACCCGATCGCTAGGAGACAATAGCCACTGACATGATATCTATCAGTGTTACCGACGCGTAAAGCTCATAGAAAAAGTTAATGATCGTAGTTATTTAACGGACAGTAGGATTTATTAAAAATTTCCTAGATAACTTTTCTGAGTCCTGAGGACCATGAATCTGTCACTTAAAAAATTATTTCGATTCTCGAAGCGATTGGAAGTATAAAAACTTTGTTTCTGGAACACCAAGTAAAGAATATAATAAACTTGATATGCTTTATCAAATTAAACCGAATCGCCACTAGCAAAGCTGCAAACATTGAACAATAACTTCAACTTGAGAATTGTTATAAATAACAACTGCAAAATTGACCAGAATGTTCAATATTTGGCCACAGCCACGCGGGTGAGATGGGGGGCTCGAACGTACATTGCTGATCACCCGCGCCTATGTATTTGTCTGCTGGCTACAGGCTCTCGGACGGCTACTTTCACTACGCTACAGAGTTTTAAAGAAGGCGTGTTTTCGGGTTTAAACAATTTTTTATTATTTTTTTATTATAATTTTTACAGACCTATGTCTGAGTTTATAAAAGTAGTTTTTATGATTCCCAAAATTATTTAATTATTTATCTTACAATTTTACGAATTTTTTGTTTTTTCTTTTATGGGATGCCAATTCATTATTTCTCACACGGATTGCATTGATAGATAAAATCTTTGTCAATTTTTCATATTTCCCTGCAGCTGAGCAGGTAAGCTAAGTTGCAGTAACTGAAATCCAACGCGAGGGTGCAATAAAAATACTTGGAGTTTTTCTGTCTTTATCGCTGCTAAGTTTCTTGCTCTAAAAAGTCAAAAATTTTACCAACGGAATACTACCGATTTTCAGGTATGAGTTTGTACTTGTATTAGCCAGGGGGCACATAAAATGCTCTCTGAATATCGAGGCCTTCTGAATTATTTATGCATTTTATGCAACATTAAGTTAACATACCGACAGCTCAAAGTTAGCAGCACCACTTTAAAATAACGTGAAGGGATTAAAATTTTGAAATTCTGTTTTTACACGAAATATAATAAAAAATTGTTGTTAATTGTTTAAATAATTTTATAAATAATTTTTTTAACCATTTTTTTAAAATCAATGAAACAAATTTTTTCATACGATATTTTTGGGCTCATAAAAGGCTTTCTGAATAAGATGGTTTCCTAAAATTATTTATGTATTTTTTGCAACATTAAGTTAACATACCGAAAGCTTAAAGTTAGCAGTACCACTTTAAAGTAACGTAAAGGGATTCACATTTTGAATGTCTGTTTTTACAGGAATTTCCGGCTCATTTAAGTCTCACGAAATATAATAAAAAATTGTTGTTAATTGCTTAAACAATTTTTTAAAACAATATTTCCTAATAATTAACCAAACAAACTTTTTGCATAGGATATCTTCATGCTCATAAAAGGCTCTCTGAATATCGAGGTTTTCTAAAATTATTTACGCATTTTATGCAACATTAAGTTAGCATACCGAAAACTCAAAGTTAGCAGAACCACCTTAAAAAAACGCAAAGGGATTCAAATTTCAAATTTCTATTTTCACCAGAATTTCCGACATAAACAATTTTTATAACCAATTTCTATAAACAATTTTGTTTAACAACTTTTTTAAATTAATGAAACAAATTTTTCTAAAGGATATCCTAGGGCTCATAAAAGCCTCTCTGAATATCAAAGTGTTCTGAAATTATTTATGCATTTTTTGGAACATTAATTTAACATACCGAAAGCTCAAAGTTATCAGCATCAGTTTAAAATAACGTGAACGGATTAAAATTTGTAATTGCTGTCTTTACAGGAATTTCCAGCTCATTCCAGGCTCAGGAAATATAATAAAAAAATTTTGTTAAGTGTTTAAACAATTTTTATAAACAATATTTCCTAAAAATGAGCCCAACAATCTTTTTGCATATAATATCCTCATGCTCATAAAAGGCTCTCTAAATATCGAGATTTTCTAAAATTATTTACGCATTTTTTGCAACATTAACATACCGACAACTCAAAGTTAGCAGCACGACCTTAAAAAACGTAAAGGGATTAAAATTTCAAATTTATATTTTCACCAGAATTTCCGGCTCATTTAAGGCTCACGAAATATAATTTAAAAAAATGGTTGTTAATTGCTTGAAAAATTTTTAGGAACAATTTTTTAAAACAATAGTTCCTAAAAATTAACCAATTAAACTTTTTGCATAGGATAGCTTCATGCTCATAAAAGGGTTTCTGAATATCGAGGTTTTCTAAAATTATTGACGCATTTTTTTCATCATAGTTAAAATACCGACAACTCAAGTTAGCAGCGCCACATTACAAAAACGTAAAGGGATTAAAATTTCAAATTTCTATTTTTACCATATTTTCCGGTTCATTTAGGACTTTAAGAATATTGTGGTTGTATGGAATTCTTGAAGTCCTTTTTATAACATGAAGGTAATGCAGCTCACTGAAATGCTGAAAGTTTAACTAAGATATTCAGAGAGCCTAGTAGTGTCTGTTGATAACTTTATTATATATTATAATATTTATTAATTCAAAGTGTAATGTGTTATACTTTTATTTTGAATTCATACTTGCAGAAAAAAATTTCGGTAAACTTGATTTGTTCTAAAAGTGGCATTTAATTTTTCAATTTTACGTTTTGGTAAATTGAAGTTTTATGTATTTGCGCATATAATAGAATAGAATGAGATAAATGCAAAGGGGCCTCTTGCTGAGAAGTATAGCCTTACGAAACTATTTAGTGGTGGCCTAAGCGCCCTAAACTTGTATATTCTTTGAATTTCGTGTTTGCACAAGCTTACAATTTTCTATAAGTGAAGAGTAGATTGTAAAGTATAAGCAAACCTCTATTCATAGGCTTAACTTTATAACAGGGTTAGTTAGCGTCAAAGCCTAGCATAACGAAACATGTCGTAAAAGTGCTCAGGTAAAAAATCAGGTATTAAACTTTGAGACCTGGTACCATTACTTTCTGGGTTGCTGTTATGACCGGGCTGATGAGAGCTCCGCCTCCATAATTTTTCCTAATCAACTTTTTCGTAAAATTTGATCTTTAGTCTTTCAGGACGTTCACGTAATGCAATGAAAAGCATAAACTCTTAATGCTTACATCGTTATAACCATGACGTAGACAGTAATACTATATTTGAAGTCGAACGCTTGAAGTCACACGACATTGCTAAAATAACGTTAGATTGACTTCAGCGATATTCGAACTTAATGTTTAACTTCATTCATACAATTGAGAAGAAGCCCCACTTATTACTGCTTAAATAATTTTAATATATGTGAGTTCATCATTGTTTATTCAAATGCATATTTTTATTTTTTCTTCGGCTTGATGCAAAAGTTGTAATTGGCATTAAATTTAAATTTAGATAATTCTTTACATTTATACTCGTCACGTTTTTATTAAATATTATTAAGAATATTGTTTAGTTCCAAAAATGATTGTCTATAAATAATTGTACGTAGATATTTGAAATCAAATAATTACCGTAGAATCGTGACGTATAGAATTATAAA
>NC_046659.1:4692328-4706557 GCF_010883055.1 Belonocnema kinseyi | reverse complement strand
GGTCTATGCTAAAAACAAAGAGCAACTTCATCTAGCTCTAGGGATTGTCGAACGATATACTAAGTTTATTTGAAGCGAGGAAAACTTAATGGCATCCCTGAAGACCCTGAGCTCGTCGAAAGAAGCACTATACTATATTGCGGTATTCAAGATGTGATGTCTATAAAGGATACTCTCCGAAGCAGATACAAACGTCTCATCCGGCAGATTTGGTCTTCCGAACTGTCGGCGAGGAATAAAGTATCTGCAGCGAACATGCTTGCCGTCCCGGTAGTACTCTATTCATTTAAAGTAGTACCATGGACGAAGAACGAGCTGAGATCCCTTGATATCGGGACACAAAAGGTTATCCATATGAACAAAAGCATGCATCTCAAGTCTTCTGTCCCGCGACTCTACATCTCACGCCGTCAAGGTGGTTGCGGAATATTGAATCTTGAATGTCTTTAGAACAGTATTATGCTAGGTACAGCACATAGAGTCGCAAATGGAAGAGACCCTCTTCTTAAAATGGTCAGAAAGTACGAAGAAGTGGGAAAAGGAGCGTTTCTGTACAAAGCAGCGGAGGAGGCTGCTGAAACACTCGGACTTAACTCACTCCTGAATGCCCGGATGAAGAAAGCACAAGAGAAAAACTTCCATGAACGGCTCCTCGATAAGAGGATGCACGGCATCTTCCACAGAAATGTGGAGGATCAGTCAATGTCGTGTGAGCTGACTTTGGCTTTCCTTAAATCACCGGGATTGAAGTCTGGTAAAGAGGGTTTCATTTTGGCATGCCAAGACGGTGTCATTTCCAACTTAAAATACCGTCGCCACTTTTGAGTCAAGACATTCCCGATGATAGCTGCAGGGCCTGCCATGCACACCCCGAGCATTTAGTATCCATCCTATCTACTTGTCCAACTCATGCGGGAACAACCCACATCCAGAGGCACAATTCAGCACTAAAAGTGCTTTATTATCGTCACTCTTACGACATTAACCTTAATATCGCTCCTCTAAATGCTCCTAGGGAAATCCAGTCAATTGTCGAGAATGAGAAGTGCCGCATATACTGGAACTTTATATTCTCGTTATCGAATTTTCGGTACCAGCTGACAAAAACATCATAGCCAAGGTGAATGAAAAGAAAGAGAGATTAGAGACCTTATAAGGGAGTTGCGACGATTTTACCCTGAATGTTCTGTTAAGCTAATCGTCCTTATCATCGGCGCTCTTAAAGGTGCCAAGCTTTCACTGGTTAGTAGCTTGTAAAGCATTCCTACTGTTAAACAATATGCTAAAATACCTGCGGAAAAAAAGCAGAAGGCGGCCATCCTTGGGTCGCTCCGTGTCCTCAGGGTTTTTCAGATTAGCACCTGCTCCCGGCGAAATCCTGCGGTTGTCCTTATGTCAAACTTTTAATTATATTTAGACGATAATTTCTGTATATGGGAGCCCTGTTAAAAAAAAAACAATTTTGAAATCGACAAGAATGACGAAAAAATGCAGGTTTCTGTGTGTTTGCACTAAATTGATTTACTTTTTCCGGTTCCTAACAACACACTACTTTTCTAGAGAGTTCCAATTTTGATTTCCTTGTTTATTCGACCCACCCTATTTTACGCTACCGTACATTTGATTTCCTTTCGATTCTAGGAAACTCAAACCATTTTTTTTACAATCAGTTAATTGTTACCCTACTGTATGTATTCTTTGTAAGAAATTATAGAAATAAGAAACGTGGAAAATAAAAAAAATGTAATAAAATAACGCAATCATGTAACATTTTTAACTTTATTATTGAACATTATGGAACTTCTAAGTAGACATATAAATTACAAGACTAAGCGTTTACTACTTTGACGGCCTAATTGATGATAATATATCGTTTCAAATGTAATTTTTAAAATGAATTTTGAAATAAAATATATTCTTAAATCGCATAATAAAGTAATGATACAATTTGTTACAGGGCATTTTTTAGAGAAATAAACTTTTATTGAGACAACTTTGCGCTTTTCAAAACACATTCTTTGTGATGGAAAAATAAAAGAAAGTTTAACCGATGTTTGATTAAATTTTATCGTGTGAATTTATTTTTTGTTGCAGCAAATCTTACATCGGAAATTGATGTAAAATTTATCTTCTGTTTTTCCTGTGATATTGAGAAATTAACTTTAGTGGATTTAATACGTTTTTATCTCTTACTCCTCATTTATTTATTTGCTTAACAGAAAGCTCAACAGTTCAATACGAACCATTAACTACGCTACAATATGTACATATCGTGGAGTATAATTGTAACATAAAGCACGAAACGACCTCCGAATTGAAATGGAGAGTTGTGTTCAAAATGACACAGAAAAAGGCTAGGCTTACTTTTTCAGCCTCTTATTTTGTTTGTGCTCTAACTTCAGTCGTCGTTGCAGGGACAACTTCTGATAATTTTCTCTTGTTTACTAACTCAATTTTAATGTTTTTCCCTAAAAAATGCTGCTTTTTAATTTTAAGTACATATCTCACTCAAAATGAGCCCCGCCTTCTTCTGTGGAAGGAATAAATACCATAAAACTAGAATAGCGCATAGATTACTTAAAAATTTTAGCGTTGAATTTTCACATTAAATAATAGAGTATCACGTAAACAAAACTGATAAAATCATAAAACCCTTTCGTCTGTAGAAAGGAAAATTGCACAATGAATTACATCAGTTTATGTTATTATATACTGGATACACGTAGACTATAGTATATGACAACAATAAGATATTTAAAAATATTGAATTTAGTTCTACAAAAACAAGCTACAGCATTGCTTTGTTTATAACATCTGTTTTGTTCATTCTGTCAACTTGTCACTTGTCTATTTTGTACTTTAACATAAAGTCATCTTAAAGTTACAATAAATCTATGCTTTTACCAGTTACAAATTCTGTTTAATATCTTCGATATTCCGGTAAGATCCACCTAGTTACAACAGGTTATGGGCTCAGATCTTCGCAAGTTGTGATCGGAAATTGAAATATTTCGTAGTGCAATATATTTTAAGTGTGTTCGGGAAGAAGTGAGGTTGGAAAACTTTTTTTTGTAAAATGAGTTCCTCATACTCAGCACGCATCGAAGCTTTGGGCAAAGAGAACTTCGATACTTGGAAACTCTAAGTGAAAGCCCTACTAGTGAAAAACGACGCTTGGGAGTATGTGTGGTGAAAAAGTTAGACCAGTCATAGTGGAAGGTAATGTAGAATCTGAAAGGGCGGCGCATGCCTGGGATGTTGTCGATAGAAAGGCTCATTCTGATTTGATTTAACCACTAATTCATCAGAGCTCAAACAAGTAAAAGGGTGCAATACTGCACACGAAGTCTGGGAGAAATTGCACAACATTTACCAGTCCAAAGGGCGAGCATGAAAGGCAACTTTACTGCAATGGTAGCAAGTAGCAGCAAAAGTGGAAACACTTCAAAATTCAGGAAGAAGGAGAATAAGCAAGACTACGGCAATCAAGGAAACAAGTCGTTTTCAATTCAAGTGTTACAGGTGTAAAAAGGTGGGACACAAAATTGCTGACTGCACCGTGAAGCATGGAAACTCATCAGAAAAGGCTGGCAACGTGGAGGAAATAGGTTTTCTTTCAATTGTCATCAACGAAGAGTCAGCATTGAATACGAGAAATCCCCGCCCTGTGGAAAAGTGGTGTCTCGAAAGTGGTTGCACATCGCATATGTGCAATGATAAAAATAAATTTATAGACAGTCAAGAATGTAATAGTATTACATTAAATTTGGCTAGTAATAGAACCACAACAGTCGAATTGAAGGGAACTGTGAAAATATTGATTACCAGTAGAGATGAACAGAAATCATTTAATTTAGAAGACACGCTCTACGTTCCTGACTTAAGAACGGACTTGATCTCCCTAGGTAAAATAACGGATAAAGGTTACGAAGTAATCTTTAGGAAGAATGAGGCTGTAATTTGAGACGACAAAAAGTGTGAAAAAGTGCTTGCCAAGAGAATCGATGGTTTGTATTACATTGAAGAGAGTTCGGAAATCGCTAACGCACAATCCGAAGATAATAACTCTTCGAAATTGGAGTTTGGAATAAAAAACTTGGACACTTAAATTACAGTGATTTGAAGAAACTTTTAACGGAATTAAAAATAAGTTTCAACAAGAAAGAAGAATTATGTGTTTGTAAGACTTGTATTAAAGGAAAGTTTACACAAACTCCCTTTCCAAAGTGTTCGTCTCGCAAAACAGATATTTTGGAAATCGTGCACTCAGATTTGTTTGGCCCAACTCGAACACAATCTATTGGTGGTGCAAGATATATGATGACATTTGTTGATGATGCTTCTCGATGGAGCACTGTGAAGTTCCTGAAATCGAAGAGTGAAGCGTTAGATGCTTTTAAATCCTATCGGAAACTTGTAGAAAATAAAACGGGTAAGAAGATAAAGTGCCTTCAATCAGATAATGAAAAGGAATACGTAAATCGAGAATACAAAGAACATCTGGAAAAGGGTGGTATCACTCGAAGACTGACCGTTGTTCACACACCTCAACATAATGGAGTCGCGGAAAGAATGACCGAGCCTTAGTAGCCATGGCAAGATGTCTCTTGTTAGAATCGAATCTTCCGTGATCTTTTCGGGCAGAGGCTGTGGCAACGGCAAATTATCGTAGAAACAGGTGCCCTTCTAGGAGTCTAAGTGGAAAATTACCATTTGAAATATGGTTAGAAAATTACTAAGTATCAAACACTTAAAGACATTTGGAAGCAAAAAGTCACTGCCTGGACAAGACACCTGGAAAGGAAAAATTTCAGCAACGAACACGTGATTGCATATTTTTATGATACTCCAAAGAATCCAAATGTTACAGAGTTTGGTTGTCAGCCGAAAGAAAAGTTCATATTACAAGAGATGTGATTTTACTCAACGAATTTCTACCGATGCAGAACTACGAAGAGTTTGTTTCGGATACAGATGTCAACAAAAACCAAGATGATACATGTCAAGGGGGAGAGAAAATCCCTGCAAAAGAGAAGACATGGGTAGAAGTTGAACACAGTAGTATTCCACGAAGAGAAGAGAATGCAGTTCATGAAATCAACGAAGTACAACACGAAGAAAATAATGTCTTCTATGACAGCGAAGAAGAAGATTATGCTAGCATTGCTGAAATATCATTGAAAGAATCGCTCAGTGGAAGCGAAGCTGAAGAATGAAAAAGTGCTATAAAAGATGAATTTGAAGCACTTATCAAGAACGGCACATGGGAGATAGCTGATCGACCGGAAAAACGAAGTATCATAGGATGCAGACTTATACTCAGAAATAAGTTTAATGCTCAAGGAAATCTGGAATGAAGAAAAGCCAGGTTGGTCGGAAAGGGTTATTCTCAGTGTCCTGGGATAGATTTCAATGAGACTTTTGCTCCTGTGGTCAGACTCAGTTCAGTAAGGATCGTGATGGCTCTTGCTGTTGAAAACGATATGTTCGTTCATCAATTGGACGTCACTACCGCATTTTTGAACTGAGAATTAGACGAAGAGGTGTACATGGAGGTCCTCTAACTTCTTGATGAACTTTTGCCAAGTCTCGCCAAAAAGGAGGAGTTACATGGCATGGATAAAGGAAGAGCTTCAAGAATGCTAGCGGAACTCCAAAAAGGAAATAAGGTCTGTTTCATGAAAAGGGCGATGTATGGTCTTAAACAGGCCTTTAAATACAGACATGTATGTCTACATTGGCAAACGAGAAGACAAACTAATGATCGTCGCAACTTACGTGGACGATATGTTAATTATCTCAAAGGGCCTTGATTGGATCTCCGAAGTCAAGCAACACTTGAACTCTCGTTTTAAAATAAAAGATTTAGAAAAGGTGAAATCTTGTCTTGATCTCGCAAAGTGGATACGTGGAAGACATTTTAAGGAAATTTGAAATAGAGAATTCCAAGCCTGTTTTGACACCCATGGATCCAGGTTGGAAATTCGATGATCATGAATACAGCTCAACTGAAGAAACCAACGAATATCTTTTCAGAGAATTGATAGGAAGTCTGATGTATCTGACCGTTGGAACTCGACCGAATATCGCATTCTCAGTGAACTTTTAAGGCAGTTCAACACCTGTTATCGAAAACAGCATTGGGTTGCAACTAAAAGGATTCTGCGATACCCACGTGGAACCACTGACTTAAATATCACGTATAAGAAGACCTCAAGTCAATTGAAAGGCTTTGTAGATTCTGACTGGGCAGCATGTATTCAGGATAGAAGATCCTACACAGGATTGGTTTTCGTCCTCGCAAACGGAGCAGTTACCTGGGAATCGAAGAAGCAACGCACTGTTGCGTTATCAACAACCGAGGCCGAAAGCATGGGATTAACTGAAGTCGCTAAAGAAGCAATATATATGAACAGATTCTTGAAAGAAATCGGATTGGGAATTCAAGACAGCATCTCAATTCACAATGATAATCAGGGATCTCAAAAACTTGCAAAGAATCCTATCTACCATTCAAGAAGCAAACATATAGATATACGGCATCATTTTGTCAGGGAAGCTCTCGAACGTGGTTCGATTTCATTGCATTATCAACAGTTTGTCAAAATGATGGCTGATGTATTTACTAAAGGATTACCTGGACTTAAGCATGAGAAGTGTATTGTCAAATTTGGATTGAACATTTAAAAATTAAAAATTGAAGAGATGTACGCTTGAGGGGAAGTATTGAATTTAGTTCTAAAAAAACAAGCTACAGCATTGCTTTGTATATCACATCTGTTTTGCTCATTCTGTCAACTTGTCACTTGTCTATTTTGTACTCTAACATAAAGTCATCTTAAAGTTACAATAAATCTATGCTTTTACCAGTTACAAATTCTGCTTAATATCTTCGATATTCCGATAAGATCCACCTAGTTACAACAAAAAATAAGCGATACTATGTATAAAATATATTACTGGGACAATATAATTCATAACTTTTTTAGCGATTTTATTCCATAGGTTATGAATATTTTAATGTCCCGCATTTGGACAAATTTTTGAAAAACTTATTATTTTTTTTTCATATTTATAATATTCATTATTAATCTACAATATTAAATTGTAATGCATACTTACTAATCTTTATTAAGAAATTTAATTCATGAGTTACTATTAAATTAATTACCTAAACAGTTGGCAAAATTAGAGGTTAGAATTGGAGGTTGCAATAAACTACTGTGAGAAACTTTCTTAATATACATTTCCAATTAAACTGCAAGTGTGAAGCTTATAAACAATATTTTTAATATTAATTAATGTAATTTTATAATATCTTAAGGGCATGTGACACAGATAAATACCTATATTACCGACGTCACTTTTTCTGTTCACTGAATGTATTTTTGAACCTAAGAACTTTTTTGTAAGTAAAATATCGAGCTGAAACTTTGGAAAATGTATTAGAGTACAATAAAGTGCGTTTAGGTACTGCATTTTGGTAGGAACTTCACTAAAAACTTTTTCATCTTTTTTCTGAACCTCGACATTTTTTGAACGTTCGAACTTTTTTTATACATAAAATATCGGTCTCAAACTTTGAAAAATGCAAGAACCGAAAGAAAACTACGTTTAAGTACAAAGCTTTATAATAAAATATGCAAAAAAGAATTTCAACTATCACTTCAATCGGCATCAGCCGGTAACGTTGTGCCGATGGAATTGATAGTTGAAATATTTTTTTTACATCTTTTATTATTAAGATTTGTACTTAAACGTGTTTGTCTTTCGGCTCTTGCATTTTTAAAAGTTTGAGACCGATATTTTATGTATAAAAAAAGTTCGAACGTTCAAAAAATGTCGAGGTTCAGAAAAAAAATGAAATAATTTTCAGTGAAGTTCCTACCAAACTGCAGTACCGAAACGTACTTTATTGTACTCTCATACATTTTCCAAAGTTTCAGCTCGATATTTTATTTACAAAAAAAGTTCTTAGGTTCAAAAAAACATGAAGTGAACAGATAAAGTGAGGTCGGTAATATAAGTATTTAGCTGTCTCACATGCCCTTAAGTTAATTTTTAAAGCAAAATTTTAACGCGTTGATATGATTTTTTTTTTAAATAGAGAAAAATCAATTGCTTATTAGTCATAATAATCTATTTCTATAAGTAAATCTCTAGTGTCCGAGAAACCAATGCAGGAATATGAAACAAAACAACTTAGTTGTCAATAACGCTATCGGACAAGTTTTTATTTGAGTTTCAAAAAGTAAAAGAAAACATCCCAACGTTTCGGAAATTCACTATTTCCATCATCAGAGGAGAAACAGTAAAATAGGTATAGTCTAGAATAGTAAATAGTGAGTATGTAAAAAAGTTATAATAGTATGCTACTCTTAGTAACTTAACAATAAAAAGTACTTACGGATTAGTTTCGTAAAGACATCATTTTTTTGAAGTCAGTCAAAAATAGTTGTAATTTAGTAAGTTATTGTTAAAATGTGAATGCGAACAGGAAATTTCCTAATTAAAATTAATCTTTTGTAAAGTTAAAATAGTGAAATTGTTCATTATTACAGGGTCGCCTCATGTCAGGGATGTCAGGAAAAATAAAGTTTGTCAGGAAAATGAAGCAGCTGTCAGGGAAAATAGAAATTTATATGCTTTTATAATAGTTTGGAAACACTTCCTAATATCAATATCAATATTTTTTCAATGTACATTTGTTTAGAAATATAATTCGATTCTTAGTTTTTTATTTGTAGTTATTTCTTTATTTACAGTTTGGATACATATCCTTTAGTTAATTAATCAGGTGAGAAAACTCAGCGGCTTTACAATGGGCTATGAATCGCTTTTGTAAAATTAAACATTATTTAAAAAAATTACCCCCTGTAATGAAAAAAAGTATTTAAAAAATGACTAGGCTAGATTTTTTTTCTATTTTTTTGCTTTTCAATGTGATATAAACACTTGTAACATCAACCCTTATTTTCAAAAGCAACCCTCTGTGCTGAAACAAAGTATTTAAAAAAGGAATCTATCCAAATAGAAAACACTTATAAAATATGAACACGGTATTTTTAAAGCATAACTAAAGAGCAAAATTATGACTGATGCTGACTGATGCCAAAAATTGTATACATTAATTTCTGGGATTTTTGTGCTCCTAATTTTTATGTTCTTTCTTTATTTTTCAATGCCATATAAATCGCTTTTGTAAAATTAACCCTTCTATAAAAAAGAAACATCCTTTAATGAAAACACGTTTTGAAGAAAGTCGATATCTACATAGATGAAACTTACTTATAAAATAGTAACATGGTATTTTTAACCATAATTATTTCTCATCAAAGTTATTTTTCAGTCTAGGTGTGTTAATTTCTTCATATAGTTAATAAAACTATTTTTAAAGATAAGTCGAAATAATTTTAAAATCCTAAAAACCACTTTTATGAATAGGGATGCTGGGGTTCTACATGTGTGTTTTAAAATACATTTTGGTTTTTATCTTTGATCTTTTATCAATGAGAACCATTTTCCCAAATCAAATTCGAAAAAAATGCATCCCGTTCTGTACAAAATTGTCATATAGTACCAATAAAATTAAGATTAACTTCACGATAAGGGCAGTTTTTGGGGTTAATAAAACTTGGTCATTTACAGCATTGGTTCGATAAAAAAATCAAGTGAACGATCTACCTGGATAAAGTTGAACTTGTATGGGTTTCCCTAATGCAGTTGTTCAGAAATGTACATATTGTACCACTAATCATCTAACCACTATATATCTAAACTAAGCGTTAAATGAATTAAAGGTTTTAATAGTTTGTTCAATTTTATCTTTAGGAATAATCAAAAATGTATCGTATACATATCTAAAATAGGCAAAAATTTGAAAATCCAGTTTGTTAAAGATTTCAGATTCTAAATTTTGTATTACCATGTCTGTTAAGTTATTAGAAATCGGAGAACCCATAGGAGTTCAAAAGGTTTGTCTGCAAAAAGTTTTGTTAAATTGAAAACAGGTGTTATTCATTAAAAATTTAATTCCTTTAAATTTGTCTAGAGGTAGCGCAGTGATTTTTTAAATGTGAGACCATCTTTTTTCTATACTATTTAGAACCAATTCTATGGAAACGTTATTGAAAAGGAAAGTTACGTCAAGAGACATCATAATGTAGTCTGAAGGAATAGTGATTGCCAATAGAATTGAAAAATTTCTTCTCTCTTCGTTAGATAATGATGACTACCATAATATTACTGAATATCAAAAAATTCTTAACTCTAAACCTAATTTAACACATCACTCTCTTACGAATAAATTACAGAACATCTTACACTCTAAAAACTCGAACAATCCAGATATTTCTGATCTGTGGATTATTAATTGTACCAACACTCAGATTCCTGAACATGTTAACGATATTCTTAGATTAAGTGAAAAATTCAGTTCTACTTTTCTAACATCAAAAAATCAGCACATCTTTGAAATTTTGAGAGATGTAGAAACTAGCATTGATAAAATTCCAGATAAATTGCAAGCAGAATTAAGACAAAAAATTCTTGACTTATTTTATCGATACATTAAAAAACCTAACCTTATCTCTGATTCAGATAGAATCATTTCAAAAATGTTGCTGAAACTAAAACCTTTCTCAAAGGAAATCAAGACCTTTATATAACACGTGCGGATAAAGGTAATGTTGCCGTAATTCTTAATAAACAAGATTATTATAATAAAATGGAACTAATGTTAAACGATAAATCAACTTCTGAAAGAATTCAACATAACCCCTTAAAAATCATACAAAGAAAAACTTAATAAAATCAACAAATGGAGACTAAAAGGTTTTTTAGGATCTAACATAAACAGACAAGATCTCATTACAGAAAATACAAATTTGGCCAGAATTTATGGTCTACCTAAAAGCCATAAAAATGACTTTCCGTTAAGACCGATTGTTAGTTCCGTTAATTCGCCTACTTATACCGACGTAGTCTACCGTTTTTCTTGTAATTGTGGTAAATGTTATATTGGACAACAAAAAAGACCCTTACACATTAGACGAAAAGAACATCAAGATAGTGTTAGATTAAATTATGCCAACTTCTTAAATGATCACTTACAGAACAATATCAATGATAATATTTCTTACTTTTTTCTGTGGGATGAGACTGAAATATTACATCAAGAGAGTGTGAATCATACAATTCTATCCTTAAATTCTTTCATTAAAAATAATTATATATTTTTTAACCCTTCTATTTGTTCTTTCAACATACTCTAAAGGGGGGTTCCTACTTTGTTGGGGGGTCAAAAAAATCGTTTTTTTTCTTTTTGCATTTTCGAATAGATATATGTTTAAAAAATACACCTGGAAAATTTCAAGTCAAAATATCAAAAATTTCGAGAGTTATGGGCCGTTGAATGGAGCGGTGTCAAACGCGCTGGGCTTTAGCGGCCGGATGCTCTGCGGCGGCGAAGCCGGTTCCGATTTTAGGCTTTTTTTCACGTGAATCCGGAAGGTGGCTTGTATGTACCAGGCACTTCCATCCCTCTATTTAAATTCTTTTATAATTGGCGCCTTTTCTTCCGATTTATGGTATGATAGGTCAGTTTCCTTATTGACTCATAAAAAATATTAACAGTTATTTTTAACTTTATAACACAATTTACTTCTTCTTCAACTAGTCTTGGTAACATCTGTCATCTAATGAACAATTTTACTTCAAAATAATCACTCAGGAACTCTGAATATGGTAAATTTATTTTGATAAACCCCATTGGATTTCCCTTGTTCCAGTATTGGCTTATTTTCTGTCCCACTTAAGGATATACCCCAAAATTCTTGTTCCACTAATGGCCAATCGGACTAGCTTAAAAAATATCCGTTTGCATTAATTACCTACGAAATTAACCATGTTTTTTCTAATCGATCAATTAATGTATTAGCCACTGATTATAACGGCTTTTCTACAAAAGATCACAATTCACCATTTATAAATTGTGGTTATGTGGGTTAGCTTTTCATATCTTTCCCAGTAATGGCCGGTTTACCTTACTAGGTGAACCAGTCAGTTGAGATTGCACATAGTATAGTTATGGACGGAGATATGGTGTATTTTATTTACAATGCCAGAAAAAGCTAAAATCGTTCCGCTGACCCATGCCGTAAATAGCAAAACTCAAATTTCAAAAATACATTTTTTTAAACTAAAACGAATTTTGCCGTTTTCTTTGCGGCATATTAACTGCATTAAAACGTGTTAAATTACAAACAAACAAAAATTTCGAAAAAATGTCAGTTAACAGGTTTATACCGCTTACTTTTCCCCGGTTCAATTGCTAATTCATTTAGTATAATTTTTACTAATTCATACCGTATTACATTTTTATTATGTACCGCCATCTACACGTGCGTAGATGATTAATTACAGGTAGGTTTGTCTCTGTCGTTCATTCTGATTACTCTGTTTTTGTGTAGGTCATTATATTCTAGCCACCTACTTTGTCTGAGACATATAGCTGTGTAAGAACCCAACACATTCTCTTCTTCTCCAGGACAACCTTAATAGTATATTTACAAAGATTTCCAAAATTGGCAAAAAAATAATCTGAAAGATTTTCAGGCATGTTTTCAAATTTTGCAGGTTTCATTTAAAATGTTTTTAAAAATTCGAGTAATTTTGAACGATATTCAGAAGTTTTGAAATAATTTTAAAAATAATGTAAGCGTTGAGAAGATTCAAAAATAATTAAAAATAAAATTATATACGAAAATTTAATTATGATCCATATAAAAATTAAAAATAGTTTTTTATCTTAGACAAGTAATTTTAAGAAAATATTTAAGAAGATTTCCAAGATTTTAAACAAAAATTAGAAACTTTTAAGTCCATGTGATGAGTGAGTCACGTGGTCAGATTCCTACTTTACCGCCTCTTTTTTTATTTCCAAACTTATTTCTACACTAAGCGCCACATAGAGTTGAAAATTTGGGATACTAAATAGGAAGCATTAAAAAAGGTGTGTCTAGTCCAAAATTTTTATAATTATGAAACAAAAATTTTTTTGTTGTTTTTTCCATAATTACTACAATTTAGGACCAGAGCCACCTTTCTTAGTTCTTCTTATTTATTATCCCCAATTTTCAACTCGATATGGCGCTTCGTGTGAACGTAAGTTCGAAAATAAAAAAAAGTGGCAGTAAGATAGGATTCGGGTCACGTGACCCACTCATCACATGGCCTTAGCGTATTTTTTTTATTTTGCAGGATTGATAAGAGTTATATTAAAAATTCAAACAAATTTAAGAGGTGTTTAGAAATTTAAAAAAAAAATCAAAAATATTTTAAGGCCATGTGAGGAGAGGGTCACGTGACCGAATTCCTACCTTATCCTCACTTTTTTTATTTCTCAGCTTATTTTCACACGAAGCGCCGCATCGAGTTGAAAATTTAGGGTAATAAATAAGAAGCACTTAGGTGGATCTGGTCTTAAATTTTAATAATTATTAAAAAAGTAAAAAAAATTATTTACAACAAGCAGGGTGTCTAGCGACCGGGAAATCCGGGAATTTTGTAGACCTTGAAAAATGCGGGAAAATGCCGGGAATTCTTAAAAATATCCAGGAATTCTGTTCGCATAAATTCATATTTCTTATTTTCTGTGTAGAATTATATTTTCTCATATAATATGAAAACTTTGAAAAACGTAATTAATCCCATTTGAAAAAAGGCGCGAATTAGAGCCAATGAACATCGTTTATCATAGACATTGTGGTTCGTCGTTGTTCTTGGTGATTTATGGCTCGTCGTGGCTCGACTGAACTCGGGATTACTCGGTTCGTTAAACTGTTTATTGACAATTGCAGGCATTGAATGTGTCGAGCCGCTAACGTGTTGTTTCTTGTTTTTTGAGTAATGTGATTTTTATTCTTGAGAGATACTTATTTTTAATTTGTACAACGAAAAGGTAAGTATGATCACTATTCTCTTTTGAAGTTATTCTGCCGAGTTTTGAACTTAAGGGGTTAGGTGGGTTTCAGAAGGTCAAAAAAATGGTATTTTTACTATTTTTTTATTATATACAATCATATATTTTATTTAAACGATTTAGGATATCAAAGATACATATTTAAAAAGAGTGGGACGATGGTCGTGGGGGCTAAAGCGTAGGCTTTGGATCCACTCCTTCGGCTTGCGGGTTCGATTCCCGCCTCGCACTCTGGAAGAGTCTCGGTG
>NC_046659.1:4669393-4692228 GCF_010883055.1 Belonocnema kinseyi | reverse complement strand
TCCACCACCAAGTAAGTGTGTAGAGGGTGTGTAAAGGAATAGAGAAGGTGTAAGAAAAATGTAAACCCTTAGGGGACACATTAGAAGCTTCCATTCCAGATACATATTTAAAAAGTATTTTGTAAAATTTTTATTTAAAAATTCCGAAAACTCAGCCGTTGGTACCACATCTCCCTTGACGTCTCAAAAAAATGCTCTTGCCGTGGACAGCATAACTCATTATTGGTTCATCTAAAGTCAAAAAACCAAAAATATTTCGTTACTACATAGACAAATCTCGTTATTGGACGAAGCAAAAAGAAAATTTGAATTTTTGACATACTTTGAACAAAAAATCACATTTTTTAGTCAAATTTTCGCCATGTATTGACTCGAAAAAATTACTTGAAATTAAAAAAAAATCCTTCGTTCAATGACTATATAATGTTATTTCAAAGATGTGTGCCAAATTTGAACAAAATCGCTTCATAAAATGCGAAAAAAATTTTTTGTTAAACTTACATAGAATCATCGATTCCGGCGCCATAAAGCAAAGTACCTGCTCCAGCGGCAATATCTAGGGCATCCTTTTGCTCTTGCCTTTGACGAATTCTTGCTGCACGAGTCGCAGCGTCAGCTTTCTTTTCGGCAATGAGTATGCGGTTCTCATCTTCTTTTCGGGCATACTCGTGGCTCTTTCGGCCAAGTCTCTTAGAATTTTACTCGGATCGATTTGAAATTTTAGGAGAATATTTTAAACATATTGTACTATTTAATAAGACAAACAAAAAAATCGATTTTTTGAAATTTTCAAACCCACCTACACCCTTAACATAAACAAGTCGTAAAAATTAGAAAAATCCTTATGCTTTAGTAAGGGATTTGAAAAATGATAAAGACGATAATTAAGAATACAGCATTACATCTTCTTGAAATATGCAGTAAAATTATTCTCAATACTCCTTTTATGATTTTATAAATTTGCATTTTTATGTCTTATTTGTAAGTTCAGATTATTGCTATTTACCCTTGAAAAAGCCGAAGAAAATGAAAATATAAACATTATTTCGGAAGTTACCTAAACATTAAGTAAATTAAAAAATTGAATTTTGTTTGCATTATGTTCTAAAAGAATAGGGGAAAAAAGAAAACATAAATTATCCTACTGCAAGCAAAAAAAATTAATTCATATATTGAGCAATTTCATGTCAAATCATCTGAAGAATTCAGGCTATTGTTGAAAGTCTTGTTGAAAATTTCAGTATTTGAACTCTTGAGTGTTCAAAGGTAAACTCTAAAATGATTTTTGAAAAATTCAAAAAACTTTGAAGATATTCAAAATTGAAAATTTTGGTCTTTTTTTTAAACTCTCATAATTTTGGCGATTTTATTGATATCAAGGTTTAGTTTATTGAAATTATGCGTAATAAGCTGCAGTTTTGAATAAATATTTTTTGAAAGGAAAAATTGCAAAAACTTCTTGAATTTTTTGAAACCAAATTTTTAATCTGGATTTCTGCAAAAAATTCACTTTTTTCCTCATATCTTTTTTATAGATAGCTCACACTATAAGCTCTGTTAATTTAAATTAAATTAATTATAAATCTGTTAATGTTAGTTTTTGAAAAATAATTGAGACGTATGCCGTGGCATGACGATCCCAGTACAAAAAGCGCCCGAGAATCTGAACTCTGAAGTTCGTGCATAAGTCTTTTTTTTATTTTCATAAATCAAACTCTCGGGCGCTCTTTGCACTAGGATCGTCATGTCACGGCAAACGTTCTTCATTATTTCTCAAAACCTTAATGTGGATATTTTTCATAAATTCAGTTTGAAAATTTGTTTTCGAAACACCTAAGTAGTTTTTAGAATTTTTTCTTTAAAAAAAAAATAATAATAAATAATAATAATAAACGTTGATAGCAACAAGATCGCTAAAGTTATGAGAGTTTAAAGAAAACATCAAAGAGAAACAAATAATCAAGAGAACAAATACTAAAATTTTTAAGATTTTCAACAGTAGCTTGAATTCTTCAGATGATTGGAGATGGAATTTCTCAATTATCAAAATTAGATGATTTTATGCTACTAACAAAAAACAGGTTTTCTCCTATTTATTGCAGTAGTGTACCTCTACTTAAATTAATTTTGAAATAATAATTTTCTGCTTAAAAGTACCAAATTATATTAGCTATTATTATTGGAGAATTTTAATCATTCGAATTTCCGCATTCACATCTAACTTTTTCTCTAATTATACAGAAATTCACTTGAGTCGGAATACTATTAGTCAGTCGAGTGAACGCTCGCTGTAATATATGTATGAGAAATATCAAGATAGGGCCGTTCTGCACTAGTCAGTCATGCCAATGGAAAGAAGCACCTACAGACTTAAAGAATTCAGCAGCAAACGCCAACAATATCAGCATTATGTAGGCAGTCTGTGATTACAGACGGAAATTGCACACCTGTGGTTGAATTATCATCACCCGTAGAACCTACCAGTGAGTTTATCTTTCTCATTTTCTGAAGCATTAACGATTTATTGCATCTTTTTTATTCCTATTATTAATTTAAATTTATATTATCTATTATGACCTTTATCTTCAACACAGTTACAAAAAGAGAGGGTGGAAAAAATCTCGGAAAGTTCTTCGGAAGATCACTTATACAAAAGCTCTCCACATGTTCATGTATCAACTGCTGTCATGAAATTATTTCTACAGAAAGAAGAAGTAAGCAAAGCTGAAATTATGCTCCGTCTTTATTCTGTCGTTCATCAAAATTACTTTGCGAAGCATTGGCGACTTGGTGACTCTTTGTCCGAGTATATTCCCAGACAGTGAAAAAGTAAAGAGATTCCAGTTGCAAAAAGATAAAGTGAAATACACTATTGTGTATGGTATTGCTCCTTATTTCAAGAAGAAAGTGGAATCGATTATCGACAACAGTTCTCATCTCGTAGTGGGCTTCCATGAATCTCTAAATAAAATTGCACTGCGTCAGCAGATGGATTTGTCGATAAGGTACTGGTGCGATGAGACCAACGGAGTTACTACAAGATATTCGGATTCGATTTTCTTAGGCCACACACGGGCCGTAGAACTTCGTGAAGAATTTAAAGCTGGTGTATAGGAAAAAAACTTGGGCAAAGTTATCCAAATTGGTATGGATGGCCCAAATTTTAATTTGAAAATGCTCGATGATTTATGCCAAGAATTGAAAGAGTCTTCCAATGATTATTCTGAATTATTGAATTTGGGTAGTTATGGCATTCATTCTACGCACGGAGGATTTAAGGCTGGCATGAATGCTTCTCATTGGAATTTAAAGGATATATTTCGCGCTGCTTATTACTTTTTTAGAGATTCCCCTGCCAGGCGCCAAGATTACTCCGAAATCACAGGCTCTCAACTGTTTCCGATAAAGATTTGCGATGTGCGTTGGAAAGAAAATGGTAGAATACGTAGAAGGTTTAAAATGATGCTAGATCAATTGAAACATTATGTAACTTTCCTGGAAAAGATTCGAAAAGAACAAGAAATGAAGAAAAAGGAAAAAGAACAGGTAAAAAATAAAAAGAGGGAGAAAGTGACTGAAGAAGAAAGAAATTTGATGAAGAAGCACGAGACACTGTTGCCTGTTCTTACAAAAATAACTATCAAACTTTAGCCTCTGCTGTGAAAGATAAACTACTTAGGCCCAAACTAGCGTTTTTTGAGTTTTTGATAACAGAATTAGAGCCATTCCAGTCTGACAGTCCTATGGCTCCATTCCTCTTCAGCGATTTGACTGGGTTATTCCAAAGTTTTGCAGTCCGGGTTGTCAAGTCTGAAGTCTTGAAAAAAAATCTCATCGTGAAATTAGATCTTTGCAATAAAGAAAATCTGTTGGATGCGAAGAAGATTGATTTAGGGCTTACGACTCGAGATTCCCTTAGGAATACTCCAGACTTAAAGGATCTTGACTTTCTAACTTTTCGTCAAGACTGCCGAAATATTCTTGTTGCTATCCTCAAAAAAATGCAAGAAAGATCTCCGCTTAATCACAAACTAACAGAATATATTTCTTGCTCAAATTGAACTTTGATTCAAGATCATCCCAATAGCGCTCTCCGAAGACTAACCAAAACCTTGGATGTCTTGGTGACTGAAAAATGAATTTCTAGTACGAAGGCTGAAAATTCAAAAAAGAATTCTAAGCCTTACCCAATTCACCTCATGCTCAAGAATGCTTCAAATCTTATCGATGAAGTGAGTGCCGTTTGGATAGAATGGGTTAATACGTTAAAAGCATACTCTCCGTCTTCGGATCTTTTCTGTTTTGTGAACTAGAAAGAGGCTTCTCAATTAACAAAGAGTGCCTAATTGAAAATCACCAAGAAAAAAGTGTAATTGCTCAACGTCTGGTACATGATTCCATGCCTGATTTGAAATCTTTTATCGTAGATAAAACGATGATACATGCAGCTCGATACGCGCATGAGTTTTACACGGAGGATTTACTCAGAAAAGCGGAAGAACTAAAGGGAGAAAACGAACGAAAAGAAGCTAAAAGAAAGGCTGCAAAGGTTTTGCAAGAAATCCAGACCAAAAAATCTAAACTTTTAGTGGAATTAAGTGATCAGACCACATATTATGATGAGCGCATAAATCAAGTCGTTGGAGTTATTTATGATTAAGATAGACGCAATAGATAGAGGAATTAATATATTTTTAGTATGCAGTGTTACATTTTTAAATGTTTATTATAAAAATTCATCTTTTATTTTTACGAATGCGATAAGCAAAATTCCGTAATTAAGACGAGTATTGTAGAAGAGAAATAGTGAATGCCCTGCTAAACTTTGGTATTTTCTAGTTTTATATTTCAGTTGAAAAGTAATAAATATCTAATTTTTGTAATACAAGTGATTGTTTATTTCCAACTATTTTCTGTAATCTTTTTTCCTCTCAGTAATTCCTTAAACCTTTCCCTTATCAATCGAACCCACTTGTGAAATAGCTAAAAACATCACAAAAAACCGGGAAAAACGTTATTTTTGATCCGGGAATTCGTGAATTGAATTTTGCTGGACACCCTGAACAAAAAACTTTTTTCATAATTATACAAACTTAGGACCAGACCCACCATTCTTATCAAAGTGGTGGTAAGGTAGGAATCTGGTCACGTGACCCACTCATCACATGGTCTTAACATTGGAAATGATTTCACACAAATTTCAACGAAAATATAGATTATTGAGAATTTTAAAATAAAGTTTGGAAGCTATTTAAGGCCATGTGACGAGTGGGTCACGTGACCAGATTCCTACCTTACTGACACTTTTTTTATTTACCAACTTATTTTCACACGAAGCGCCACATCAAGTTGAAAATTTGGGATAATAAACAAGAACCACTAAGAATGGTGGGTTTGGTCCTAAATTTGTATAATTATGAAAAAAGTTTTTTGATCTAAATAATTTTTTTGTTCCTTTTTTTATAATTATTAAAATTTTACACAAGGTTTCAAAACAAATTTTGATGTATAAATAACAATTGAACAATTATTAATTTATGACAACTTAAAACAATAAGAATCTAGCATGTTTCTAAGAAGATATTATTATAGATAATAAATTGTTTAAACTGTTATGTTTTTTAGCTTGATTTAATTATTATCTCATTAGAATTTGAAAGTGGACCAAAAGTGGAAATTATTAGACAAAAAAATCTGACCCTCTAGCATTACTCTAAGATAATATTATTATAAATAATAAATGGTATTAAAAAGTAATGCCTTTTGGTAATATTTGTAACTATTTAATTGAAAATTTATCAGCTTTACGGAAAGCTTATCTTTTGGGGCGGGGGCGACAATGATATACGGATCCTAAAAAGAGAAATTTTGAGTTAAAAAAGTAAATTATCATCCCAAACAAAATTTGCAGTAAAAAATGTAATTTCCAATTGGAAACATAAATTTCAACCAAAGAGTAAATTTTCATGAAAACAAAAAATGAATTTTTAACCAAACAGACGAATTTTCAAGAAAATACATGAATTGCTGCAAATATTTGTAAAATAATACATGTTTGATGATATTTGGAAATAATAAAATTATTTGAATAAATTTCAAATTTAGGAATATCAAGTACAACGATTTCGTTCCTACCATTCAAATAGCTTGAGATTAATATAAAAGATTTTAAGTTGTTGACCAGGGTGTAATAATATTCTTGTAGATGGAAGTCAAAATGTCAGTCATTTACTGGTCAATTTATTGAAATTATTTCTGAGAGATTCTCAGTACATATTTGGTAGATGCTTCGACTGTACGTCGACAGTCCTCATCAGTATAAAATATTTCTTTCTGCGAAGTTTTGCACCTGTGTGATTAAAATACATATTTTGTAGACGTAAAGACTTAAAAAAGGACAGCGATGTCGACAGTTCTTAAGGGGGACCACCAGTGTGACTGGTAAAAAAAATCAATTTTTTTTGCATTTTCTTAAAGTATATATGGGTCATTCCATGTCAGATTTACCACTAAAATTTAAATTCACTCAAATTGATATTTTTCTTGATTTTAACACAAAAATAGAAGATACGTATTTTTCCTTTTCAATATGATATGTGAAATTCACAAGTTATCATTATTTGAACTTTCAGGATCTAATGAAGATCACTTTTTTGAAATGCTCAAAAGTAACAATTATTTATTCATTAGAATCTGGATGTTTTATAATGAAGTTCATAATTGTTCATACTTCAACTGTGTAATATGCGAAAAAAATTAATTATTTATTTATCCGGGAAACTTGCAAAAATGTTAAACAAATTCCATTACAAGAAAAAGGTATCTCCGAAACGAAATTTTTTCCTATTTAATTTTGCAATATACTTCAGAGAGTATCTTACGAAAATTTCAAAGTGGAACGTCAATAAGTTTTTGAGATATAACAAATAATGTAGAGCCGTGTTACTTTGAGCGCGAGCTGCTGCATCGTCTTACCCAGTCTACCACGAGCATGTAAAGTCGAGTTCGTTAACTTACGTAATCGTGGATATTTTCCCAAAGGCTTCCAGTCAATCAACTTTGAATGAGAGTCAGCTATAGTTTTTTTCAAATTCTGTTAAATAAATTATGTTTACCAAATTCTTTATATGCATAAACAATGTTTTTATTATTATCAAAAGAACAATAATTAGTATAAGCTGTAGTATTGTGAAGAAAAACATTTCTATACAGCACAGTAAAATCGTTAGATACAAATTTCCTTATATATTTCGCTTTTTGTTTCAAAGCTCGCGTTGATACATTTTTTGATAAGCTAACATATTCAAAACTAGGACAAGAAGAGTAATTTTTCACTTTTAATTGGTGATTTTGCACGGGTTCGATGTAATTTAACTTTTGTGTCCCCTTTACTGTTACGCAATTTTCAGATCGAACTTTTAAAAATTCAGCAGCTGCTTCATAATCTCGTTCATTTGTGTAAATCACCGATATATTAGAAAATCACCCGTCATTCTTTGCATTTTGGATAACAAACGCATAATTTTCTGCAAAATCACAAATTACAAGACATTGCTCATCTTGCAAATTTTTTTTTTTACATTTCTGTAACAAGTGGCCTGTCCATTCGCGATAAAAGAATGAATAAGGAATGCTTTACCGGGTTCGCAAACGTTTTGAATGAATTGTTCGGTTGAAACTGTTAAAGATTGTTTAGTTGTTATAGCTTGTAAAAACCACAGTTTGTAACTTATCTGCGGAAAGTTACTTTTATCAAAAACTGTTGACAAAATATTGGACAAAAAAAACTTAATAAACAAATTTAAAAATTGGAGTTTAATGATTTGTTTTACGATCATTTAACTTAACTCAATAATTGCGTTAAATAATATTGAATTTTGTCAAATAACTTTTTCTACGCTGTTTACCTGATGCCAGTAGCTTCATATTTTCATGGATGGGACATACGCAAACAATATTTGTTCCGCCTGAACCAGCCAAAATACAATGCTCTGGCCTGAGCGAGCAAAATTTACTCAAGCCAACTTTCATATTAGTATTTTACTTGATGAATTCCAAGTATATTTCTTTCAAGTTTCCCAATATTAAACGTTTTTGGAAAACAACTGATTTCCCATTTATGTTCACCGATTTTGTATCTTTTTGTTCAGGCATTGGAGAACTAACATCGTCGTATTCATAAAACTCTTTAATTTTAGTTTTTGTTTCGGCAGGAATAACTTTACCTGCCATTAAATAAGCCGATATATTTTAATTAAAAAAATGTTCAACATGGCTTACGTTAAATGTTTATGCAGCTAACAACTATTAAAATTAATTAATGATAAATGACTTCAAAATTCGAACTACTGCTAACCAGCTCTGTTGGGAGGTGTTGAAAAAATCCCCTCTCTCAGTGTAAACTCTCGAGCTTTGCGTATGAAGTAACGCGAAGTATTCATTAATTTAGTTGTCTTACGCACAGACCATTTTGTTCCCAAAACTGTCAATATTTGAATTTTCTCTTGCTGGCTTTTATTTGGGTCATGAAACTTTGCTTTTAATTCAGAAATAAACTATGGACTATGTTAATATTTATCCTACAATGAGTAAACATGACACAAATATTTAAATGTAAAAAACATTGATAATTAATGACAAATTTCCAAAACATCAACTTACTTTGAGTTCAGAATCGGAAAGCGAAAAAATTTCATCTGAGATGTCAGGGTCAGAGTCACTTGAATTCTCAGGGTTAGATTGAAGTCATTTGACGTTTTTATTGTGTCTGAATAAATTAATCACATACATAAAAAAATAATAACGCGATTTGGAGAAAATTCGAAGTAAGTACTCACTCGTTTCTCTAATGCACTGATTCCCGATTTTTTTTCTACATGGTGCACACAAAACATCGCTTGATCTTAAAAATTGTAATTTCTCTAAGATCAATTTTGACGGGTGGCATAAATTGGCCCTTTGACTTTTTAAAGAGTGCGTTTTTTCATTGAAGGGATTACAACACTGGGTTTTGAATTTTACCACCGACATTTTTAAACAAAAATGCAAAATGCAAAATGAAACACTGCGTGAGTGAAACTGAACTGCCGACTGTCAGAAATCGACGCATTCAAGAAAAATGGCAAATGTGCAAAACATCGTGTTTTGATTTGGTCGTTGTGTCCACAAGCAGGATCTTCGCCTCCGCTAGACACAATCTTAGAACAAGGTCGCACGTGTATCAGTCGAAGTAACACGGTTCTACATTATTTGTCATATCTCAAAAACTTATTGACGGTCCACTCTGAAACTTTCGTGAGATACTCTCTGAAGTAGATTGCAAAATTACATAAGAAAAAATTTCATTTCCGAGATACCTTTTTCTTGTAAATGCAATTTGTTTAACATTTTTGCATGTTTCCCGGATAAATAAATAATTAATATTTTTCGCATATTACATAGTCAAAGTATGAACAATTATGAACTTCATTATAAAACATCCAGATTCTAATGAATAAATAATTGTTACTTTTGAGCATTTCAAAAAAGTGATCTTCATTAGATCCTGAAAGTTCAAATAATGATAACTTGTGAATTTCACATATCATATTGAAAAGAAAAAATACGTGTCTTCTATTTTTGTGTTAAAATCAAGAAAAATATAACTTTGAGTGAATTTAAATTTTAGAGGTAAATCTGACCCATGTATTCAAAAATATGTCGAAAAATTTTCAACTTAAAATCTTGAAAATTGACGAAGATATAGCCAATACAATAAGTGCATGTAGAGAGTGGCACTGATTTCTCGAAAACTAATGACCCGATTTTAATTTTTTTTATCTTATATTGGGTAAGGTTGTACGTAGCCGTTTTTCAAAATTCTGAAAATTAATATTTTTTTCAAGCCCTTTAAAAAAACGGGGTCAAAAAATAAACTAATTGTTTAAACCAGGGCCATTTACTCAAAAAAATAAAAATAAAAATAAAAAACCGCTACGTACAACGATAGCGATTGTTGTACAGATTAATAAAATTTTTGATTTTTTGCTTTCAGATGATTTTTCACTGCTGTATCGTTGCCACCAGGAGGGGTCATTTTTTATTATGTCATTACATTCATGTATATAACTAATGCAATTTTTTATATTTTTTAATAAAAATTTGTGTGAATATAGCTCAATATATGTTAAATAAATTATTATTTGACCCTGGAATCATTATTTCTACCTACAAAAAAAGTCATGAATATCACTTAATTTTCACGCTTTCACAGTGGTGTTCCCCCTTAAGAGATTATGTATGAAATACTCAAAAAAGGATATAACAAATTGGAGTAGTAGTAAAAGTAAATGTGTGTCGTAATGATTAAGATAGAAATAAAAATCATGTGAATTATATTATTCGGAGTTATTACCTGTTTGTTGAATTTAATTTGTTGGTTACTGAAATGACTCCGTCTGCTGGACGGACTTAAATAAAGATTGAGATTATTGTTGGCATTGAAAAAACACACACTCATCACATGCCGTCCAGCAGACGGGATGATTACGGCAAGGAATTTAAGCGGCGTATAGACAGTAGTTTGTCAACTGTCGCCATGTCTGTCCTTTTTTAAGTTTTTACGTCTACAAAATATGTATTTTGATCACACAGGTGCAAAATTTCGTAGAAAGAAATATTTTACACTGATGAGGACTGTCGGCGTACAGTCGAAACGTCTACCAAATATGTACTGAGAATCTCTCAGATATAATTTCAATATATTGACCAGTAATTGACTGTCATTTTGACTTCCATCTACAAGAGCTTGAGATCAAGTTGAATGGTTAGTCACAAATGATAATGAAAGTATATTAGTAAATATTTTTATGAACAATTTATAATAGTTGAGTATTAATTATAAAATATTCCAGGAATTTTAATTTAGAAACGGAGTTTTTTTCTAAGTGTAACTGTCCAAAACTTTATATTTGTTTATCTAAACTGTTCATAAACATTTCAATTGTTATATTTCACCAATTATCATCGAAGATATATTATTTTTAGTAAGATTTGCAATAACTGAAAAAATTAAAGGAAATACAACCTTGAAAATACGTGAAATTAAAATATTTTGTTACAAAGATTATTTACAATAATGCTTATATTCTTAAGTTTTCAATGATCTTTGTGATTAAACGTAATTCTTATATTAATATGTACATTGAATAAGTCCAGTTTTACATTATTATGAAATTCAAAGTCGTAAGGTTAATGAATTTTAATCCGAAAATGTTTTAAAAAAAAGTGAATAATATGTAAGAGAGTAACATTAGTCAATTTTGAAAATACTACCGTGTAAATCTTCATTATAAATTTATACAAAATGTTCCTAGACGAATTATTGCAGTTTCATGCATCAAAAAATACAGTCATATCACTTTTAAAACGTTAAAATAGTAACATTTACGAAGTTTTCCATTTCCAGTTTAAAGGTCTTCGAAGTGGAATAAATTTAAATTCTAAGTTTTCCAAATTAGAGTAATATATAGACATTTTATGAATGAGCATTGCCAATACAAAGGGATTAAAAAAAGTACAATGGATACTGATTTCAAGATGTCATGCGCTGCGATCGCAAGGTGGCTGAGGTAGACGGTAGGTTTTGAATATCAACATAGCGTTACGTGTGAACAAAACCTTCAATAATTTAAAAAATGAAGCTCTCCCTTAGTAAAATTTGTGTTTTCGCGAATTCTACGCCAAGGAAGAAAAATTTTATCGAAGGCGAACGTGTTTTGAACGCTGGACATGATATTTATTATGGGAAAAAGTCGGTAAACGATTTGTTTGCTCTTAGCATATTGTATGCAAACCTCGGGTTAAAAAAAAAACAATTCTCATGAAATAAAAGGTGAAATTACTTTAAGTGGCAAAATATTAAAAATGGAATGCAGTTGCAGAGCTGGTCGAAGCCAACAGTACAAGCACATCGTTGCAATTTTTATTGATTGTAGCAGGTAAGTTGCTTATTTCCATACGACGCGAGTTTGTTTACGCGTACGTACCAGGAAACAAAAATCGATTCACTTGCATTTGACTGCGTTTTGAGGTTTTCTGAATTGCATATCTGTCACTGGAATTACAGATAGCCGCCTATAGGTCATAGTGAGTTTTGAATGAGAAATCAAATTTTTTAAGTGGCCACGTAATTTTTTTCTCGGCTCCATTCAGTAGCGATTACGAATCAGCATTAACCGATAGAGTTAATAAACAATAGTTTCGATCGAAAATTATTAATTTAATAAAAAGGAATTTAATTCAAATATTTTAAATTATTTATTAAAAAATAGTTCAATGGGCAACTTTTAAGAAAATCCTGGAATACATGCAGGGAAGGGGGGGGGGGGCAGCACCAACCAGTGTGGCAAAGGTGATTTTCCTTATAGCATGGCTATTTAACAATTTTAGTTCTGCTTTGCATCAAATAAATTTATTTTATCGAAGAGATAGTGTTAATTACTAAAATCTTGAAAATTGACGTTGCAAAAGAAAAATTATACAGAAAACAGTTTTTACCAAGAAAAAATGGAAGTTTCGCTGACAGAAATATAAAGTTTTCAACTTTATTGATAATACTTACAGTATAAAAATTTGATATTTTGACAGATAAAACAATCTCAAACAATCTAATCATATCAATCAGACGTAATTCAAGTCCAAAATATAATAAATCTCATAAATAAGTGAGGCTTGGCCAGGGGGCAGGCACGACGAAAATAATATTGACAAGTGCTTAGGTGAAACACGTCTCACAAGTTTTGTCGATAAATGATCGGTAATGTAGAACAATAACTTATCTTGTGGGCTACATGGAAGAAACTATTAAATATTATTATTACCAATCCGGTCGTGCATTTTTCTTGTATTGGTACAGAAGAAATATTGCGTAAACTCCGTTTCTAGTAGAAGGTCAACGAATTAGAGGTTATATTAAAGCTATCTCTATTTTTATTCAAAATAAGCCCCTCAAATTTGCCCCTCACCCTCAGGTGAGGGGCAAAGCCGACGAAATACAGCTTGTTAGAAATAAATAAATTTCCAAATCATTGTTTTTTTATATAATTAATACTTATAGAAATATGATATAAAATAATGTAGAACTCGAAATGAGAAAAAACTGGATCAATTCAACATCCCTGGTCTACTTTTATTTACGGACTATTTAATTTCAGGCATTTTTTTTATTTTGTTGAACATTTTTTTTCACATATTTGCATCACACCACTTCAGAATGTTAAAAATTTATTTATATATTTTACACATCAAAAGCTGCATTTTTTCTTTTAATTTATGTTTATAGAAACTCGTTATCACTGAAAATGAAAAATGAATATGTTACAATCTGTAGGTTATATAACACGTGGACTCCCTGCAGACATTAGCATGTGCACTGAATATGTTGAATGTCACTGGAGCTTGATTCAGTGTAAATTTTATAATTGCTGTACAAGATAATGTATTGAAATCATTGTAAAAAGAGAATTTTGACTAAATAATCATTGAATTTATAAATAAATGGTTGCTTCAATTATAATTTATTAGAATATTATTTAATTTTAATTTCCTTAATTTTTTATTAATCAGCATTTTCCTATTCAAATTTTTCACTTCATACTTCTCATTCGAAACAATTAATTCTTAAAATTTTAATCTGCATATTCCACTCAGTTGAACTCAACCTGAGGTAACTTACAATTGTCAGATTCGCGCCTATTGAAAATTGCTATGTGCGGATCGTATTTTTACCATTGGGTATGATCTTTTAAAAATTCAATTTCATATTGAATCTCAACTCATTCATATGCACATTAATGAATCGTAGAATACACATAGGAATTATTTCAGGCTTGCCAGTCTCATTCAGGCCTGCGCGCGCAGTACGGTTAGCTGGCACGTTTGAGCACGCCCAGGATGCACGACTGTTGGTTCTCGCGCTTTGCGGTTGATAATGTATTTACCTAGCGCTATGAGCTCGGTCTTTGTGCTTCTCCCAAATTAAGCGCTGCACGGAGAGATTTTCAATATCAATATTTGATTCATTCTATGTGTATAATTAAAATAAAATTGAAGAATTTAGGGATAATCGGGGTAGTGCTATAAAGATTTCTACTATAATAAGAGATGATGGTATTTCTTTATGTATTATTGTAAACTTAAGCGAGCAAAAATTAGTGTTCACGTTTAGAAAAAGTCTTCTTCACTATTTGAAAATGGTGAGTGTAAAAAACTGATAATGGTCAATAACAAGTTTTGTAAAAAATATCGTCAAAAGTAAGAATTTTACGTAACACAAGTTGTAAGAAATGAACGAAATTTTAGTATTCTTAAAAAAGAATGTGTATTGAAATGAATCCCTCTAGTAATATCTGCAACCGGGATTTGCAAGAATTCTAAAAAACTATACTAAAAACGCCCGAATGTTTCCGAGCTATTCCGTTTATAGCTGAGCTCGCGACCATCACACCATCTGACCGACTGTACTGGGCTCATGACTTGGGATTCCCCGCCAAATCTCTTCAATCATGCGTGTGTTTGTAGTACAATAATGTTCGTAACTAGTGAAATTTAAATTAAAGTTTAAACCAATTTTAATTTGGAAAATTTTTATTTAAACTCTCAATAATTTACACATATGAAATAAAAGCTTTTAGCACTTTTCAACTAATCCTCAATTTTAACTCGTATTGATAAGAATGTGAAGGAATGAAACATGTCCCTCTTCCAACTCAATAAAAACGTTATCAAAAAAAGTTTGTTTTTTTTGCAAATATAGATTGCAATGAATTTAGATCAATTAAAATGTATAATTTAAGACAGATTCATACAGCCTTACTTACAACTCAATAAAAACTTTACGAATATAAAATGTACGTTAAAAGTTAAAATGTTGCACTCTGCAATTTTCGCCATTTAAGACTTTCTATTTCAAACGATTCAGTTTCAAAATGTTTACTTATAAATATTTGATGCTTAATTGCTCATTCAGACATTTTTTCAATTAAAAATTTTCGAACTGAATGAGTTAACAATTTAATATTTTCGACTGAAACAGTATTTAAATAGAATTTTAAATAAAATAAAATCGTTTAATTAATGAATATATTAATTTTAAGTTATGTTCATATTAAAATTAGTTTATAAAGTTTGAATCAGATATTTCAATTTGCTTAATTAATAAGCATTTCGTATTGAAAAAGTTGAATTTTCAACGTTAAAATCTGTAAATTGTTTAATTTAAAATCGATTTAGAATCATATTATTATATTTATATTGTTTTATTTTTAAATTCTTTAAATTAAACAATTACGTTTAAAAATGACGACATAAAACGAAAAGTTGTAGAGTAAAAGGTTTTTGAATTAAGCGTTGTAAACTAAATGATGTAGTAATTAAAACAGTTAACAACTAAGCTAAACATTTAAAAAAAGCTGAAATCGAATTCATTTTTAATTGAATTATATTATGTGATATGATATTTTGTGATATTCCAAGTGATTTGATAGATAATTCTTCTACAAATTTATAAAATCCCTTGTGAATAAATAAATTCACTATCACACTCATTTCTCGGATTTTTCCGTTCTCAAAAAATTCCCGGTCATTTCCCGGTTTTCGGTCCAGCGTCCACCCCACAAACGATAAGTTAACAAAGCTCCAGATATAGATTACTGGGAAGATGAAATTCAGTAAATAATAGCTAGTGTTATTTGACGAAAAATGTTATTATAGAAATATTTCCTTCAAAACTTAGACTCTAGTCAAGTAGTGGTACCTACTAAAAAACTTAATTACGTTCAAAGTCTGCTCTAATAGTAAGTAAAATATTGAAAATTTAAAATTGCGTTGAAAATTTAGAATTTAGCACGTTCACATTGCTATATTTATTATTTCGTTTTAATTACTTTAAATAATGAATAATTAATCAATATTTTTTTCATTTTGATTAAGCAACACTATTTGATTTGATATACAAAAATAATACCGCTCCTATACAGTTATATATTTATAAGGGCAAAGAAAAAGATTATTCATAATTAACTCGCGTAATTGTTCTATACTTATTATAGTGGTCTAAAAATATCCTCATTTTTTTTTCTAAAACGGCTCGATCCCTCAAAATTGTTCCTTTTCGTGTAAAATGTCCACTGTATATTGGCGGAATTAAACAAAAATTTAGGTATCTCTTTAGCCCATGATTTACAAAAAATGGCTTATGTTATTTTAGTTCCCGCTATTAATGGATTTTTTAACTTTAGAATAGAAAAATGATAAAATGCATATGTACTGAAATAAAATGATAAATTAATAGTGGAAATTTAAAAAACCCTTGGTACAGGGACCCTCTATCCGCGACCCGAGAACGCGTTCGGTGGCTTTGTCATAGGCCCCTCGGTTTGATCCTAAAGGAACCACAAACGAACCGCGCGCGCGCGCGCGTATGTGTGTGTGTGTCTGTGTGTGTGTTTGCGTGTGTGTGCGCGCGCGTGTGTGTGTGTGATAAATAGGTTAACACCTAACTGAACTACTGAAATATTCACAATCAGCGAAATAAAAAATACTATACCTGTAACACACATGCTCAAAGATCATGAAGATAAACCTAGTATGGGTTGTTTTTATGAACAAAAGTTACTTAAAGTAAAAAATTATAATATTTATCTTGTTGAAAAAATAATGAAAAGAAGCAAGAATAAGATATATGTAAAATGGTTAGGTTTCGATGACTCTCATAATAGCTGGGTTAGCGCCCAACATGTCAAAGACATTTTTGGTTAGGATTCGATTTTATTTTTATTATTTAACACAGGGCTGTCCCGGTAGGTATCATCAGTCACGGACGCATTTTTATAATGCAATTAAGTGATCTGACGAGAGCAGTGTGCCCCAACATATTGGACAAAGCCTGGTTTTTACCCCATCATTCACGGGGACTGGGTTGCAGTCAAGTAAACGATGGGGGGACCTACAGCTTAAGGTGGGTTCCAAACCACCAGAACCTCGGTAAAGGCACATAGAAAAATTTCCAGATATAGCGGATCAGGGATTGAACACCGGACCTTTGAGGTGAAGTCCGAGTGTCTAACCAACTGAGCCGCCGAGGGTCTGATACATCATTATTATTTTTATGTTTTTATTAAACTTGAACTCGGGTAAACCCGGTTATACATCATAGCCATGGACTAAGTTAAGTTACTCATGAGATTAGAATGTTATAAATTAATTTAAATAATTTAATACGATGCTTGAAACCTCCTGCGATGATGTAGGTATACAACTACAAGCATTGGAGGTTACAACAGTCACCTCTGGATGCTTTCTTAGAGCTACCACCTGCCACTCCACGTGTTTTTAGTCGCTCCCTTCCGGATGGTCAAGAAAGTTTCTTAGAATGCGACAGGTGTTTAATAAAACCGCCTTCTGAGCTGCTGCCAATACCCTACTGACTCCTAAATGTTCACAATATTCAGTACATCTTGTGTGCACGTTGCCTGTAGCTGAAATCACAATGGGATGAATAGATGCATGTGGTTGATGTATAATGACCGCTACATCATTATGTCTGTGCGTATATTGTCTCTGAGCCATTACGCGACATCCATCAATATTGTGCTCGATGGATTCGTTGGTATCTCCACATAATCGGCACCGGTCAACCACTTCTTGATGTAATACGTGTTTGCGATCATTCTTGGTGCTGACAACCTTGTCCTGTATCGCAATGTTGGGGTGCTCGCCATAGATGGCGTTCTGCCTCCATTGTATTTCTAATTCCTCCATGGTTTCTGCTCTGGTATTCAAGGTCCCATCTGAGGACAAATTTAAGGGCGTGTAGTCAAGATCCGCTTGAGAGATGGTAGTGTAAAGCGCAACATTTCGTTTGTTGTTAAAACAGTCTCGCAACTGTAAAACTTGTGACTCACACAGTTTTTTGACATCTACAACGCCCCTACTCCCTAAATGTCGTGATAGAACTATCCTTTTAATCGCTGAATTTCTGTGGTGCATTCGGTGCTTCGTAATTTCTACGCGAACAATTCTGTTCAACTTTTCAAGGTCGGTGTTAGACCATTTCATGAGCTCGAAGGAGTACGTGAGGACAGGGATCGCATATGTGTTGATGGTTTTGTTTGCCGAGTTGAGAAAACTCTTCATAATTAATCTGAGTCTCGTAGTGACGGCAGTCGTTAGGCTTGTCTTAACTATCGTATGTTGAATACCCGTAGATTCATGAATACCCAGATATTTATATGATTCGTCTGCAGCCATTGCCTCGATGTCATTTTCGAACTCGTTCTCTAACTCTTCGGTCCCTAATTTCCCTCTGATTAAATGCACTGTTCTACATTTATCTATTCCGAACTCCATATGGATATAATTGGAAAACTGCACTACGTGCACTACTTTTCTTGTACCGACGCAGTCTGGTAGTAAGAACATCAAGTCTCTGTCGTTGAGAATCTAAAATTTCATCCAATATTGCTGGTGTTAATGTCTCGATGTGCCGAGGCTGGATGATTTTTGTCACATGGTTTATCAGCTTTCTGGTTCTATTTCCCTTTTTATATTGAGTTAATCGAGCCAATTTGCACCTTACTTTGCTGACATCTATATCCAACCTGATCTTCCATGGTGGATCTCGATCCCTTCCTGGGACAAAAACTGCATTTGCAGGCTTAGTTTCCCGGCCCAACGTTCTAACGGTTGCCACAGCTACACTGTATACAAGAGTTTGCACATCTAACGCAGTTTGTGCTACGTTCAAATACCTAGGTAAAACCTTGCTGTCGAGATGTGCTATTAGTGCACGCAGATCATTTGTGATGTTCATTTTGGGCAGAGAATGCCTTAGTGTTGATTCTACATATCTGAACTCTAGTAAAGCATGGCCAAAATTCCTTTCCAGGTGCTGTAATTTTTCTGAGATTTCCCTATTCACATCATCGTTAGTAATATCCGGATGTGGTTCTAATGAATCTGGTGCATGATGTTCATTATCCCTAGCACCGATGCCTTCCGCATCAATCAAGTCTTCGTTATCCACATCTTCCAAGGCGAGCTCATCAATAGGAAGCTGCCGTTCCACTTCCATTTTGATAGCAGCTATTTCAACAGCCGAAAGCAGTCTGTTTACAGATATTGAGCGTTTTTGATCTGCCAGATTCTGCTCATTTATTTTTGTGGCTAGGTCTGGGTATTTAAGTAAGAAGAGTCTATGGTGTTCTCTCCTCACACTGTTCATATGGTATGTCCACTTTCGTCGCTTTTTTGGTTACTGAACCTCTGCTTCTGTCTCTAGTTGTATAAGGCCATCCACCTCTGGAGGATGTGGTGGTGTTGGATCATCAATAGGTTGAGGAAGAACATCAATTGCTCCTGCTTGACCGTTTGACGCGCCTTTCTCTAACTGCTGTTCATTGCCGTCGTTTTTCCACGCCAAATCAACCTGTTGTTTAATCTCCATTGCTCGGTCTTCTGTAACATGTAGATTAGTCCTGACGTCCTTCACCTTAGCGATAAGATCTCTTAGTGCGACTTTGTGTATATTAGGATACTTTGCAGGAAATTTTGTTCCTAAATTGTATCCTTTCTCCATTTTTGTTTCAAACATCGTACTTTCGTAATAGAGACTCACCAATTCCTCTTTCATTGTGGTATCCCAATTGATACTCTCCCACGGTATTTTTTTCGAGATGATTGGCTGCAAATAGCTAGCGCTAACCAAAGCATCCGCAGCAGGCACAGTTGATGTTCCACTGTTCACCGTTTGTCGCAGATGTTCTTGCTGGTTAGCTGTTTGATTAGTGAGATCTGCCTGACCATTTCGCAGCTCACCATCGCCACCGTCTCGCATGCTGTGGCCCTCAGCTGTGGCTCCAGGGGCGCCCCGACGATCCTCGGAAAGCGACAAGCGTTTCAAAATCTTTAATATATTCTCCATTCTTCATTGATGGGTTTCGGTGTTCTACTTAGTCCCTTTCCTCTTCGTTATCAGCCTACTTGGCATGGGAAACCCTGTCAGTAGCAATGCTACCGCCAACATTGCCCTCGAAGTCATGAGAGGAAAGCTCAAGCCCTACCGCGACATCAACGCGGAACACCTTCGGTAGGGTTATTATTATTATTATTATTAGGGTTATTATATTATTTATTATTATTATTATTATACAAAATATTTATGTGTTGAAATGTTGTCACAGGCTTATACTGTCCAACATGTTGAAGGCATTTTTGGTTGGAGTTGGATTTATATTTGATCATTTTGCACGGGGCTGTCCCGGTATATATCATCAGTCACGGATGTATTTTCATAATGCAATCAAGTGATCTGATGAGATCAGTCTGCTCAGACATATTGGACAAAGCCTGGTTTTTACCCCATCATTGACGGACTGGGTTGCAGTCAAGTACACGATGGGGGGACCTACATCTTAAGGTGGGTTCCGTACCACCAGAACCTCGGTAAAAGTACATTGAATAATGTCCAGAGGTACCGGTTCAGGGATCGAACCCCGGACCTCTGAGGTGAATTTCGAGTGTCTAACCAGCTGAGCCACCGAGGCACCTATCTATTCCTTATTATATTTTATTATATTTTTAATTATCACTAAAATAAAAACACACAAAGAAAACATAATAGTTTTTAAAATGTTCATTTTTTGTTTATTCAAACTAATTTTTTTCTGTCAATACAAAAACGTATTCAAATCATCATCGGAGTCATTGTTCATCGTTAGCACATATACAAGCAAACAAACAAAATGAATAATCACAGAGTTTTTCTCTTTAAACATAAAAAGCTTTCAGCTGCTTTTAAATGCGGGGGTAACATTCAAAATTCCTGCGGAAATACTTTTCAAGCGCAAAGTGATAAACTCTAAAAATAGTTTTTCAGAATGTACCGAACATGATCTTTTTTTTTAAACCCTTTTTAGTAAAATTTCATTATTTGTTTTCACATACAAAGCAACACTCTCAATATATGGTGTTTTCACTTCACTACAAACCACTTGCGCGACAATTTCAACAATAGAGTTTTTGACTCTTTTAAGCGGTGTGTGCTATAATGAAGTAGATGCTGATTTACACAGAGGAAAACTTCGTTGAGGATGCTGAATGTTGTTTTCCTCATTGAGAATGGATAATGCGATCTGGTTGATTTTTCTACTCGTTACAGTGTTACCAAATAATCAGCATTGTTTATTAAAAAATTAAATCGAAAATTAATAAAATCAATTCTTCTTTCCCTATTTAATTGTGTATAATGTCCATTTAAATATAATGATATGTATTTAAAATAACTTTCAAGCTGTTTCCATTCATCGAGTTGTAAAGAAATGCATGTTCTAGGGTGGCTGCTTATCAGATTCTCAATTGGCATTAAATTTTTATCGATCGATAATTCCGCTCCAACAGTTATTTATTTTGTAGATGCATCTAAATTATAAGTTTTTGCAAAGATCAACAGATTTTGTGTTATATAAAACATATTATCGTAAAATGTAAGCTTAAAAGCTCCAGCACTATCTGAAAATTTCATCTCGTCCCACTGTCCTCCAAGAAATTTCACGAACAACTGTTTTGCACTACACGATTGTTGAAATTGATTGAATAGGTCTTGCTCTGCAGCAAAAAGTTTCTGTAGTCTTTGAGGAAGGTATACTGTACAATTATTTTCGATGTCTCTGACAATTCTCACGCCAAGTATAGTTGCTGCTTTTCTAAAACCTCTGATCTGCAGGTTTTTATTCACTTCCAGATCTCATAACTTCTTGATGGGAAGAAAAAGTCTCGCAAGCAGCTAGCCTCGTTAAATTAAGTAAAGTCCATTTCCTATTATTTACTTTACAAGCAATATCTGTTTTTAAATTTATTTTTAGAATTTTCTATTAATCTCCAGAAAGATTCACGTCACTTAATTTTAAGTACTTAAATTTTTTTGATATATCGTGAACGTTAGAGCAAAATTTTATCAACTGTTTTAATTCTTGAATGTTTTTAAAAAATAATTCATGTGGCACCACTTTCACATAGTACCATTTTCAAAACAATTCCTGAATTCTATGTAAATTGATAGAATTGTTTTTATATTAAATTCCCTAGTACCTGTAAAATATGACATAGAAAACTGAGGCCCATCTTCGTCGGCTCATATCAAAGGGTGATACTATGACTCACCTATGTGGTGTTTTCTTATGATGTAAGAAAAAACATGGCACATAATTCCTTTCCATAAGAAATCACACATACACACAAATAAAAACTCATCCTCACACTGACATGCTCTAACACGCGTTGATCTAGTACCGACCCTGTATAAATACTAATTCACAGTCCCCAAAGTATAGTTGTCGATGTTTTGACCTTTAATTTTAAAAGGCCACACGGAGAGACTTTTGATATTAATATTTCTTTTATCGCATATCCATAATTCAAATAAAGTGTAAGAATTTAGGGATAATCGAGGTTCGGTTAGAAAAAGTCGAATAGTGTCTATAAAAATGAAGACTAGTACCTCTGATTGGAATGAACCGTACGAATTTTAGACCCTTACATAAAAAAATTACAGTATTTCTAAGTCGCTGTATTAAATCTTGTAATTGATTCGAATAACGAAAATTAGTATAGTGCTTCGAAAGAAGTGAAACAGAATGTTGGACATTTTGTTACGAATGCCTTGCAATCTTTCTAAACCACTATACGAAAAATGTGGGTCACGTGATGTTATGTGTCATGCTGGCGCATGACAGAAAGAAAGACGGAGAGAAGTGTATGAACGCACACTAATACATGGACTTCATACACTTCTTAATATA
>NC_046659.1:4665484-4669293 GCF_010883055.1 Belonocnema kinseyi | reverse complement strand
GCTGGCTACAGTGAGATTGTTTACGAAGATTATACTAATACGCATATATAAATCTATCTTATATCTATAAATCGCACGCATTACGCTGAGACTCATGATTCGTTCGGTCCTTATATACTAAACGAGAGAAACGTATCACTACTTGTGAGAAACTTATAGTGCTGGGTCAACAATTTCAGATGTCCCACTGTAGCCAGCGAGCGACCATTCGAGCGTGTATATACATATATATTAAGAAGTATATGAAGTCCATGTCATACTATGCTAATTTTCGTTATTCGAATCCATTACGAAATTTAATACAGCGATCTAGAAATACTGTAATTTTTTTATGTCAGAGTCTAAAATTCGTATGATTCATTCCAATCAGAGATACTAGTCTGCACTTTCATAGGTACTATTCGACTTTTTCTAAGTGAACCTCGATTATCCCTAAATTCGTACACTTTATTTGAATTATGGATATGCGTGTGGCCTTTTAAAATTAAAGGTCAAAACATCGACAACTATAATTTGGGGACTGTGAATTAGTAGTTATACAGGGCGGGTTTTGGATCAACACGTGGTAAAGCATGTCCGTGTGAGGATGAGTTTGTATTTCTGGGTATGTGTGATTTCTTGTGGACCGGAATCATGTGTCAATTTTTTTCTTACGTCATAAGAAAATACCACCTAAGTGAGTCATAGTATCACCCTTTGATATGAGCCGAAAAAAATGGGCCCCAGTTTTCTATGTCATATTTTATAGGTACTAGGGAATTTAATATAAAAATAATTCTATCAAGTTAAATAGAATTCAGAGAATTGTTTTAAAAATGGTGTCATGTTACATTTATTACTGAGAAAATGATGCAATGTTACATGCTTTGTGCATGTTCGAAGAAGTTTCGCTTGACCTCATCATGAAAACGACGCAGAAGTCGGTGATATGCGTCTCATATTCAAACCCATCGTCCCTTTAACCGTTTTTTATCATGTACAATACGAAGAAACTATGATTAATACCTAAAGAATGTTTAAACAATAACAATATTGATCATCAGCATATATGCAGAGCACCAAGAAGCATATAGAGCTCAAGATTCGAATTGAATTGTTTTTAAAAAACATTCAAGAATTAAAAAAAGTTGATGAAAGTTTGCTCTAACCTTAATGGTATATAAAAAAATTTAAGAACTTAAAACTAAGTGACGTGAATCTTTTTGGAGATTAATAGAAAATTCTAAAAATAAATTTAAAAACATATATTGCTTGCACAGTAAATAATAGGAAATGGACTTTACTTAATTTAACGAGGCTAGCTGCTTGCGAGACTTTTTCTTCCCATCAAGAAGTTATGAGATCTGGAAGTGAATAAAACCCTGCAGATTACAGGTTTTAGAAAAGCAGAAGCTAAATTTGGCGTGAGAATTGTCATAGACATCGAAAATAATTGTGCAGTATACCTTTCTCAAAGACTACAGAAACTTTTTGCTGTAGAACAAGACCTATTCAATCAATTTCAATGATCGTGTAGTGCAAAACAGTTGTTCGTGAAATTTCTTGGAGGACAGTGGGACGAGATCAAATTTTCTGATAGGGCTGGAGCTTTTAAGCTTACATTTTATGATACTATATCTTATATAACACAAAATATGTTGATTTTTCCAAAAACTTTTAATTTAGATGCATCTTTTACGGAACAAATTATTGTTGGTGCGGAATTATCCAGCGATAAAAATTTAATGCCAATTGAGAATCTGATAAGCAGCCACCCTAGAACATGCATTTCTTTACAACTCGATGAATGGAAACAGCTTGAAAGTTATTTTAAATACATATCATTATATTTAAATGGACATTATACACAATTAAATATGGAAAGAAGAATTGATTTTCTTAATTTTCGATTTACTTTTTTAATAAACAATGATGATTATTTGGTAACACTGTAACGAGCAGAAAAATCAACCAGATCGCATTATCCATTCTCAATGAGGAAAACAACATTCAGCATCCTCAACAAAGTTCTCCTCTATGTAAATCAGTATTAACATCATTATTGCACACACCTCTTAAAAGAGTCAAAAACTCTATTGTTGAAATTGTCGCGCAAGTGGTTTGTAGTGAAGTGAAAACATCGAATATTGAGAGTGTGGCTTTATATGTGAAAACAAATAATGAAAGTTTATTAAAAAGGTTTTTAAAAAAAAGATCATGTTCTGTGCACTCTGAAAAACTATTTTTTGAGTTGATCACGTTTCATTACGGCCATGTTGGGAGTAGCATTGCTACTGACAGGGTTTCCCATGCCAAATAGGCTGATAACGAAGAGGAGAGGGACTAAGTAGAACACCAAAACCCATGAATCAAAAATGAAGAGTGTATTAAAGATTTTAAAACGCTTGTCGCTTCCCGAGAATCGTCGGGGCGCCCCTGCAGCCACAGCTGGGGGCCACAGCATGTAGGACGATGGCGATGGTGAGCTGCGAGATGGTCGGGCAGATCTAACTAATCAAACAGCTGGCCAGGAAGAACATCTGCGACAAACGGTGTGCAGTGGAATATCAACTGTGTGTGCTGAGGATGCTTTGGCTAGCGTTATCTATTTGCAGCCAACCACCTCGACAGAAATACCGTGGGAGAGCATCAATTGGGATACCACAATGAAAGAGGAATTGGTGCGTCTTTCTTATGAAAGTGCGAAGTTTGAAACGAAAATGGAAAAAGGATACAATTTAAGAACGAAATTTGCTGCAAAGTATCCTTATATACAAACAGTCACACTAAGAGATTTTATCGCTAAGGTTAAGGACAGCAGGACTAATCCACACGTTACAGAAGACCGAGCAATGAAGATTAAACAACAGGTTAATTTGGCATAGAAAAACGACGGCAATGAACATCAGTTAGAAATGTGGATAAGGAATACTTGATTAATGATGAAGGCATAGGTGCTAGGGATAATGAGCATCATGTACCGGACTCATTAGAACCACATCCAGATATTACTAACTATGATGTAGATAGGGAAATCCCAGAAAAACTACAGACCTTGAAAGGATTTTTGGGTCATGCTTTACTAGAGTTCAGATATGTAGAAGTAACACTAATAGAACACTAGTAGAACTAATACTACATTCTCTGCCCAAAATGAACATCATAAATTATCTGCGTGCACTAATAGCACATCTCAAAAGCAGGCTTTACCTGCGTATTTGAACGTAGCACAAACTGCGTTAGAGGTACAAACTCTTATATACTGTGCAGCTGTGGAAACCTTTAGAACTCTGGGCCGGAAAACTAGGCCTGCAAATGCAGTTTTTGTCCCAGCAAGGGATCGAGATCCACCATGGAAGATCAGTTTGGATATGGATGTGAGCAAAGTAAGGTGAAAATTGATTCGATTAACTCAATATAAAAAAGGAAATATAACCAAAAAGCTGATAAACAATGTTACTAAAATCATTCACCCTCGGTACGTCCAGAAATTAATACTAGCAATGTTGGATGCAATTTTAGACTCAATGACAGAGACTTGATGTTCTTACTGCCAGACTGCGTCGGCACAAGAAAAGTAGGGCACGAAGGAAACAAAATCAGAACTTTCAGACAGATAAAGAAGGTTCTATCGTGAACTGAGTGGGCCAGGTTACTACGTATATGTTACCAAAAAAAACCAGCTGCTCAAAATCCATCTGACTTTCGACCGGTAGCCTGTCTTCCAACAATTTATACAGTCTGTCAAGTTAAAGCGTGGGTGGCTTTACTCGCAGTCGGTAAGGTGTATCGACATGATTTTGGTGTCAAAATATTAAGAAGAGCTCCCT
>NC_046659.1:4662581-4665384 GCF_010883055.1 Belonocnema kinseyi | reverse complement strand
GAGGGAGCTCTTCTTAATATTTTGACACCAAAATCATGTCGATACACCTTACCGACTGCGAGTAAAGCCACCCACGCTTTAACTTGACAGACTGTAAATGTCTTACAGCTATCATTGCAGATAAGGTATATTCTTATTGCGACGAGAATGACATTCTTACGGAAGAACAAAAAGGATGTTATAAAAACTCGCGAGGCTGTAAAGATCTAGTCACTATAGACGCTGTTGCCATGACTCAAGCTCGTAAGCATCAAAGGAACTTACTCATGGCATACATTGACTACAAGCCAGCGTTTCCTTCCGTCCCACATGACTATTTGCTTGAAGTCTTAAAACTTTACAAAATCTGCCGACGCATTATTGACTTTCTAAGCCATGCGATGAGGCTCTGGTGTACAAGAATCAAATATTTTAATCATGGATAACCAAGGATAACTAGATCAATACGCTTTACGACGGGTATATTTCAAGGAGACTTCTTCAGCGCACTATGGTTCTGTTTAAGCCATGCGATGAGGCTCTGGGGTCCAAGAATCAGGTATTTTGATCATGGACAACCATGGATAACTAGATCAATACGCTTTACGACGATTATATTTCAAGGAGACTTCTTCAGCGCATTATGGTTCTGTTTAGCGTTGAATCCATTGAGCAAAACAGTAAACAACATGTCTCATAGGTTCAGAATGCATGATAATGAGGATGGTCATCAAGTGACCCATCTTCTTTACATGGATGACCTGAAGCAGTACGCTAGTTCAGCCCAAAAACTGCAGCAAGTGATCGATGTCACAAAGCAGTTTTCCAGTGATATCCACATGGAGTTCCGACCAGATAAATGTAGAACAGTGCATTTAATCAGAGGGGAATTAGGACCGCAGAGTTAGAGAACGAGTTCGAAAATGACATCGAGGCAATGTCTGCAGGCGAATCATATAAATATCTGGGTATTCTTGAATCTACGGGTATTCAACATACGGTGGTTAAGACAAGCCTAACGACTGCCTTTACTACGAGACTCAGATTAATTATGAAGAGTTTTCTCATCTCGGCAAACAAAATCAGGTCGATCAACATATATGCGATCCCTGTCCTCACGTATTCCTTCGAGCTCATAAGATGGTCTAACACCGACTTTAAAAAGTTGAACAGAATTGTTCGCGTAGAAATTACGAAGCACCGAATGCACCACAGAAATTCAGCGATTGAAAGGGTAGTTCTATCATGACATTTAGGGGGTTTAGATCAAAATGAAGTGGATAATGAGGCATCTAATATTTGGCTAAGAAAGGGTGTTCTGTATCCAAAGACGAAAGGATTCGTCATTGCAATACAGGACAAAGTTGTCAGCACCGAGAATATCGCAAACACGTGTTACATCAAGACTTGGTTGACCGGGGCCGATTATGTGGAAATACCAACGAATCCATCAAGCACATTATTGATGGCTGTCGCGTAATGGCTCTGAGAGAATATGCGCACAGACATAATGATGTAGCGGGAATTATACATCAAGAACTTGCCATAAACCTAGGACTTTTTGCATACAATAAACAGGAATATACATGAACAGTAAACATGCAATAAGCAAATCGTTCACGCATTTCAGTAGCGAATTAGCAGCCTAATAATTTCAAAATTATATTTCAGTACCGAAATAAGTGTACTATATTAAATAAACAAAATACAAGATAATTCGTGTGCAAGATTGATACTGTATTATAAAATTAAAATTTTATATCAGGAGAGAAGGGCGCATCCCAACTCAAAGGTTCTAGACGGCCCTGTTGAGCGAGCAGCAGCTGTGGAAAAATCTAGAGAAAACATCTGCCTGCCGCTGGGAAATATGACGAACCTTTGTTTTCTACACTTTTTTCTACTCCTTTTGCATGCGCCTCTTCTCATTAAACTCTAAATTATTCTGAGCGACTTTAATCGCGAAAATATTTTTTTTTCTTAGTTTTATGGACAAAATAGGAATCAGGGTACATTACCACACAGTTTAAGCAATTAAACAGCGCGTTAGCTCTATTTAATTCCTAAATGAAAACATTCAACAAAAATTATTCCAAAACTGACATTTTTTAATACTTTTAAATTTTAAGGTCTCTACTGCGTTCTTAAGAAATTGTAGGACACTCCAGAATTTTTTCAAATTTTTTCTAACATATTCTTAAGGCGTCTCAACAATGGGCCTCGCGACAGCATTTTTACTTGTATTTTGCTAAATAGCTCGGAAAGAAATTTTTTTACGCAAATTAGGTAAACACTATTTTATTTAGAAAACTTAACGGATTCGTGTGGTTCTTATTCGAACCTCTTCACATTTTTTTCCGCGGAGTTATTGCCTTCTAAAGTCGAGGGCCTTGATTTTTTGCGGTGATATTAGTCGGGAAACCAAAAGGGTACAAACGAAAATATGAAATGTGCAAGCAGTAAAAATGACGTACAAACATATGCAAAATCAAATTTTAAGAAATTTAAATTGTGGCGGGATGTGTGAAGTCCCCCCCCCCCCCCCCCCCCTCCTATTTTTGCCGCTAGTTTCGTAACAAGGAGGGTACACACGTAAATATTGGATGTGCAAACAGTACAAACAACGTACAAATGTATGCAAAAACAAAATTTGAGAAATTTGAATTCCAAAGGGATGCGTGAAGTTACGAGGGTAGTTCAATAAGTCTTTAGAATGAAGTATAAAAACAATTTTTTTTGGGTAAATTTTTTTTTTATTTTTCAACATAATCTCCTTGGAGCTATATACACTTGGTCAATCGCTTTTCAAGTTTTTTTAATCCTTCAG
>NC_046659.1:4661227-4662481 GCF_010883055.1 Belonocnema kinseyi | reverse complement strand
TATTGTCGAAAACCCGAATTCGATCCGTGCCATGTTTAGTTCAAATTTTTCCATTCGATCAGTTCGTCGCTCGAATGTCGAAAATCCGACATTCGATCCGTGCTACGGTCAGATCTGTTTTTTCGATTCAAATGGTTCGTCGATTGAATATCCAAAAATCTAAACCGATGCTTATAGAAAGCAGATTGAATATCTAAAGAGACATGAAGACAATACTGTGTCGAACTCGTTAGTATTGGGCCTTACAATTCATATCCTTAGTTTAAGTTTGTGCTCAACTGTTAAAGTTCCAGATTTTATCATTTAAAATATTCAAAACTCAACGAAAAACAGGCAAAATTAAACTTATGAATTTTAAAATATTCAACACTTCCAGATTAAAATTTAAAAAGTTTGACATTCAAACACTCTTTATTCAATCGTTTAATAATGAACACGTTTGAAAATTAAAGTCTTCTAATTTCTAATTTCAATATCCTAGGTTTCATTATTTATTAACCGGCCAAAACCAAATTCTCGGTATAAACGTTTTTTTTTTCAAATTTATTTAATTGTACTGAAAAATGATTTTAATATATCATTTGTTTCCCTCACTTTTAATTAAACATTAAACTGTAGACAATTGGATCAAATATAAAATGGAATTTTCAACAATTTATTTTTTCACAACTCACTGAGAAGAAAGAGTAAGCTTTTCAAGACTATGAAAACCCTCCCGTGAAGTTGCCCTCCCCCCGAAGTTTACATTTTTTTAATTTTCTTTTTACGTACGTTTGTATGTCGTGTTTACTGATTGTACATTTAATATTTTCGCTTGTAACCTTTTGCTTGCCCATCTAGGGGAAAATAAAAATTTCGTCGCATCTCCCAAAAATTTGGATTTTTCGGTTTTCCTTTTTGCACACGTTTCTACGTCGTTTGTACTGTTTGTAAATTAACTATTCTCTTTTGTACCCTCCTGGTTACAAAATTAGGGGCAAAATTGATTTTGGGGAGCTACGAGGGTAGTTCAATAAGTCCTTAGAATGAGCAACAGATGGCGCGCGAATCGCTCCAAATCATCTGTTTTCAGTCAGCACTACTCCCGACTAGATATATGGTGCAGTCACAGTCCACATCTTCTGACTTTACGTGTTTTTATAACCAATTGAAAAAAAAAAAATTGTTTGTTAAGAAAAATGGAAAAAAACGAGTTCAGAGCGGTAATCAAACATTTTCATTTAAAGGGTTTAACTCCATATGAGATAAAAAATG
>NC_046659.1:4631182-4661127 GCF_010883055.1 Belonocnema kinseyi | reverse complement strand
ATTGTACGCGCTTCGATTGTCGAAAAACAGAATTCGATCCGTGACATCTTTAGTTCAAATTTTTCCATTCGATTGGTCCGTCGCTCGAATGTCGAAAAACGAACTTCGACGCGAGCTTTCGTCGGATCGAATTCCTCGATTCAAGAGCGCCGATGATGATAAGGACGATTATTTAAACAGAATATTCCGGGTACAATCGTTGCAACTCCCTTATAAAGTCTCGATACCTCTCTTTCTTTTCATTCTCCTTGGCTATGATGTTTTTGTCAGCTGGTGCCGAAAATTCGATAACGAACATGGTTCGCTTCTCCAAGTCAAGAAGAATCATGTCAGGCCTCGTGTGAGCAACATAAATGTGAAGGATCAGTCAATGTCTTGTGAGCTAACGTCTACTTTTCTTAAATCGCCCGGATTGAAGCTATGCACACCCCGAGCACTTATCTCACATACTATCTACTTGTCCAACTCACGCGGGAACGACCTACATTCAAAGGCACAATGCGGCACTAAGAGTGCTTTATTACCATCTCTGTCACTCTTACGGTATTAACCTTAATACCGCTTCTCTAACTGCTTCTAGGGAAATCGAGTCAATTGTCGAGAATGGGAAGTGCCGCATAGACTGGAACTTCATATTTTTGACAATTGTATCTGTTCAACACTCGAGGACTGACATGGTTCGTTTTAAATTCTTGAAGCGAACCATGTTTGTTATCGACTTTTCGACACCAGTTGACAAAAACATTGTAGCTATGGCGAATGAAAAGAAAGAGAGGTATAGAGACCTTATAAGGGAGTTGCGATCATTGTACGCGGAATATTTCGTTAAACTATTCGTCCTTATCATCGGCGCTCTTCGATGTGTCAAGCTTTCACTGCTTAATAGCCTGAAAAGCATCCCGCTTGTCAACAATATGCTAAAACACTTGCAGGAAAAATGCAGAAGGCGGTCGTCCTTAGGTGCCCCGTGTACTCAGGGTGCTTGAGACTTTTGCCGGATCGTCGAATTGATTCCGCTGGCGGTTCGGATCCCACCTTAAGCTGTAGGACCGTCAATCATTTATTTGACTACAATAGTCTGAGATGAATCACGTCAAGTGGGAAACTTCGAAACTTCACACTAATAGTAACGTAAAATCGATGGACTTTAGACAAAATAATTTGTTAACTATTTTTTCCTTATTTTTAATAACATTTTTGTAAACAATTGGCATAATTATTAAGTTCTCAATGCTCTAATCGCCTAGATCTTAGATGGTGCATGTAAAAACTATTCAAGAATGTTAATCTGGAAAAAAATTCACTACCCGCCATTAATTTGCCTAGAAAATGTACAATTGCGAAGCGCGCACCTCGGGTCCGCCGAGCAGCCCGACTGCACGGAGGCGGCACTCGCAAAAATCAATGATTTCTTCAGCCAATCGAGATGAATCTTTTTGAATGTTGAAAGTTTAGAAACTATGCAATGTAGTATTCATTAGAATATTTATTTAACAGCTATTAAGTGAATTTACTCTTTATACACAAAAAAAGATCATGTGTTAAAATTCAAGAGATTGACACAGATTCGCGCGACTTTTGCTTTTTATCAACTTTCACTACTACGTTATTTGTAACTTTTCGATCATCTGAAAACACTTTGCACTCCATTTTTTCTTTATTGATAGGCTTATAGTGATGGTATTGACGTGTATTTTTGATTTTCACAGCTTTTTCATACCCTTCCTTTATTTTTTCACTATGTCTGTCATGTTCTTTTTAAGAACAAAACTAAAATATGATTTTGTTGAAAAAAAACTGCATGCCCATTCATATAAGGCTTTTGCAGTTGTTATATGCCCACTATTAAAACGCTGCAAGCTACATGTGTACGCGTGCTTTTTTACGGTTCCTCCGATACCGTCGCAAGCCCCTTTGCCGTAAGAAGTAGCGAAAAAATTCCATTGAACCTCAACACCGAAATCAGCTTTATGATTTACTAAATTGACCAAATGAAATTTGTTTTTATACTGCGATCCTGCTCCGTCCGAAAAGTAGATAATTTTTTTAACGTTTGCCTCTCCAAATTTTTCTTTCAAAAATGCAATCAACTTTGAATTGAAGAGATGTACGGAGTCAGCATCACGAGTAATTTTTTAGAAATAGTTACGTAGTTTATGTGATTTACTTCGTCACCTTCCTTATAATAAATAACATATGGATGTAATGTTGCCTGATTATTAGCCCAATGTTGCGATTGCATAGCGTTCTGAATATGAAATGTGTAGTTCATAGCAAAATATAAAGCGACCGCGAAAACGCCTGGACCAGCCGATTCTTTTTGTTTAGAAAAATAACTTGCTTGAGATTTAGCTAAGAAATCATGCTTCAGGAACTCGGGCCAATCTTTTGCCACGGAATCTATATATTGATTTGTACTTTCCGCTTTTCAACTATTTCACATCTAAAAATAAAAAATAAGTTTAGAAAGATTTTTATTAAAAAATAAAAATAAACACTGCGATAAATTCAAATTCTAATACCTGTATCGTCAATTTTGTGTTCACATAAAAGCTCTTTCAAATTTTCGACTGCGCAATTTATCCCTGGACACTTCTTGGAAGTAGATAAATAGCACGATGAATTTGGTTTAGGACAAACTGAGTTTTTTATAAAATTTTGATAGGTCTCCGTGAAAACAGCTCCTTTTTTCACCATTCTCATCGTAAGAACTAATGCAATCTTTTCTGCCAGGCATTACTCGTCTTACTACCGATTACACTGTTATTGTTAATGTTAAACCATCTATTTACACATCCTTTCACGTTCTTCCAATCTCTGGCAGTAAATTGAGCGTTAGCTTTTCTTTTGATTGGTTGCTCGCCAAACTCAGATAAAAGCTCGTTAAGCTTATTAGTTTTGAGAGCATTGTCAACCGAGCTACGTACGTATAGAGGATCAGTTTGAACATTGTCAACCGTGTCGAATTCATTTTCATCAGAATCTACTGAGTCAACTGGTAATGGCTGGGTATGAGGTGTCTCCCAATTTTTCGGATTCTTGATTAAGACTTTACTGCCTTTGTAGATTGCTCTTTCACAAGAATTGCATATGTGTAAACCCACCAAGTCTTTAAACCTTTCGACCATCTTGAAAACTGAAAATGTTTTTCGGATTATACTTACTGTATTCGCGATTTGACAAAAAATAAATTACCTTCAGTAATTAGGAGCGCATAAATATTACTTCACATTACTTCTTTAAGATGAACAATCGTAAAATTGAGGCAATGAGCACGATACACAAGCCGAGAATTGCAACTACTACGCTTATAGGCACATTTTACCACGCTTCGCAATTCGACTGTTTTAAAACAAATGCATATCGGAGAGTGGAATATTCTTTAAATCGAAGTAGTTTGAAATATTAACCGAATACTTAATAAGGAACGATGATGAGAAAAAGACACGCGAATCACAGTAATTTTCGAAGGATATCAGTAATGCTCATTAATTTTCGAGTGTACTTGAGTACTTGGTCTTTTTTATGCATGAAAAAAACAATACATATAAATAGTACTTTTTTAATGAATATTTTTATGAACAAAACATTCAAAAAGATTCGTCTCAATTGGCTAAAGCAATGATTGATATTTGCAAGTGCCGCCTCCACGCAGCCGAGCTGCTCGACGGGCCCGAGTCGCGCGCTGCGCCGTGCTTCGCAATTATACATTTTCTAAGCAAATTAATGGCGGCCAGTGAAATTTTTTTCAGATTATCGTTATTGAATAGTTTTCACATGTACCATCAAAGATCTAGAGGATTAGAGCATTTATAACTTAATAATTATGCCAATAGTTTATAAAAATGGTATTAAAAATAGGAAAACATCATAAATATTTGTCACACCCAAAAAAATAGTTAAACAGATTATTTTCTCTAAAGTCCATTGATTTTACGTTACTATTAGTGTGAAGTTTCGATTGACATAATCATCTTATAACAATTGCTTGGGCTGGAAATGGAGGTGCCCACTTGACGTGATTCATCTCTTTGTGAATGATGGAGTAGAAACCGGACAAAGAAATACTTAAGTCAAGGAATACTCCAATACTCTAAGGAGATTATAAAGAATATTGGGTTAGAAAAATGCTCCAAGGCTTATTTGGAGCCAGGAAAATTTAATGGCATCCCCGAACACACTAAGCTCGTCGACAGAACTGCTGTCCCAACTAAGAACATGGTAAGTCACACTTACCATAAGGGTCACAGTCGCACGTTTTACACGGATTACCCAAACAGAGTTGATCCGTTTTTTTTTGTAGAATGTAACGTCAGTCCAACTTAAACGCCGAGGGTCCCATGCTCGCTCGAATCAGATCAGTTTACTCTCACTCCCTTCTAACACTTTCCCTGAACCCTTGAATTTTCTTAAAAGTTGAGTAAGATCTTTCAATCAGCGCAGATTATGAAATGAAGTGCGAGGCTCCCTTTTCTCTTACTCTTTCGCGCGGTGCGTTTCTCTCTCTCAAATTAATGGAGAAAACACCTGAGTTTACTAGAAATTTGTTACAATAATTTTTCACTGCATATTTTCTCTGTCTATTTCTCGATTTTATTAGGGCATCTTACATTTGGAAATTTCGATATAGAAAATTGATAATTCAGAAAAATCATAAATCTTTATGAATAGATTTCCCGATTTTTTCCGCTTCGCAAACATTTTTTCACGGTCAATGAGAGTAAAGAGTTCGAATGCACTTCAAATGCTCATTAATTTACATGTATTGAATTGTAGGCACCAACACTTTTGGAATAATAATTTTAAATCAAACGCAGTTAAACTTCGTTTAGAATTTGTAACTGTTGTACGTACACTGTTTAGTTCAATGATTCAGAATCAGTTCCCGGAATATAAAGCCGCGTTATCATTTTCAATGCTCTAAATCGAAGAATCAATGAATAAATTTAGAAATTTACAAAATGGTATAACTTTAACCAATTTTTTAAGTAGACACATTAAAAATTAAACGATTTTTTTCAACTAAACGCCTTTCACATTAGAACTTGGATTAGTTTTCTTTAAATAGTTTTCAAATCCTTACAAATCTTCAAAATTTTATGTCAAAATCTTTAAAAACGTACTAGTTCTTATACATTTTTTCAAAAATGAAATTGTTTAATTATTTGTGAAATTCTTTTAGGACTTCTAAATATCTTTTAAAATGATGAAAATCCTGCAAAATTAAAAGCAATTTCTTTAAAACATTCGGCAGGTTTTTTGACAATTTTGAAAATCTTTGTAGATCTTTTGGAATGTACTTTTAAAATAATTTTTTTGAATAAAAAAATCATTTTTAAATTACGCAGAAATCTCCAAAACATGTTTTTACTCTTTTGAAGCCTTTCACAAATCCTGAAAAGCTTAAAATTTTTGTTCGAAATCTACAAAAATCTGATCAAAATTTCACACTAAATATCTCTTCAAATTACACATATGTTTTCTACAAAAAATAACTGTTTAATTTTTATTTACAAAAATACCACAATTTCACCTACAACTTCAACATTTTTTTGACAGAAAATTTAAAATCGTAACTTTGAAATATTAAATCCTTCTCAATATTTTAACGATTCAAGGTTTTCCACTTCAAATCATTCCGTTTCAGATTTTTCAGTTTTGAATATCTGGTTGAAAATTACTCGTCTTAAATCAACAGTCAAATATTGCGAAATATTAAATCATTATTCTTTTTTTAAGTTGAAATTTTTTTATTTGAATATGCTAAAAATGGAATAATTTAAAGTGAAACGATATTTTATATTCAATAAAAACCTTTCATTATGAATTCATTATTAAGAGATTGTTTTCAATACAAAACATTTATAATGTTAACATCTGATGAATAATTTTAAAAAATTAATTAATTCATATTCACAGTTAATCAAATAAAAATGTTCTTTGTCGACAATTTTCAATTTCAAATGCTTTTAATTTTTAAATGTTTCAGTCTTCAAGAATGCATTAAAAAATTCTTTAAATTAAAAATGTATGCTTAAAAATATAGATCTAAAATGAAATTTTTTTTACAATTACGTATTGTAAACTGAATGACATCACGATACGAACAAAGCGCTTTAACTATTTCTTTAAAAAACTATTGAAATCGAACTTGGACGCACTTCTTGTTTTAAAAAATTTTACAATGTAAGGGCAGAAAATAAATTCACTGTCATTTTCCGGTTTTCCCCGTCTCGAAAATTTACCGATTTCCCGGACAAGAGGCCTACGATTACTACGAGATTGCCGAATAGAAAACAAGAATCTAATCTAGGAAATGGATAAAAAAATTTTGCAAAAAAAATGGAAGCAAGTCGGAAGAAGTAGAGTTAACTCTTGTGTGAGTAATCCGTCTAAAACGCTAGACTGACCCTTATGGCAAGTGCGACTTATCATGTTCTTAGTTGGGACAGCAAAGAAGCACTATAAGACACCTTCACGCTGGAGAGACCTATACATACCTATATACGAACAAAAGCGTACACCTTAACTCTTCAGTCTTCGCAACAGGATTGTTCGGGGTACAGCACATAGCGTTGCAAATTGACGGAGTCAACTAGGCCTTGACTTCAATATCAGGGATGAGCAAAATGCATAAAATATCATCTATCTCGAGAACTCACTTCTGAAAGCCCGGTTTAAGAAAGCGCAGGAGAAAATCTTTCATGAACAGCTCCTGGACAAGAGGATGTACGGTATCCTCCACATAAATGTTGAAGATCAGTCGATGTCGTGTGAGCTAACGTTTGTTTTCCTGAAATCTACCTGGATTGAAGGTGGGCATGGAGGGCTTCATTTTGGCATGTCAAGACGGTGTTATTTTTACTTTGCCATACGTGTCATGCACACCCCGTGCATCTAAGATACATACTATCTATGTGTCGAACTCATACGGGAACGAGGTACATCCAAAGGCACAGTGCTGCACTAAGGGTGCTTTATCACCATTTCTGCCACTTACGGCATGAGCCTTGTGATGTTTTGTTTTACCTACCTGTGTTTCGTCCTTCCGGAGGCTGTTCTCAATGTAGCTTCCTATTCTTCGTCTGTATATATTCATTATATTGCTTTTTTTTATATTTGATATTTTTATGTTTTACTATTTTATATTTATTATATTATATCAAATATATTTTTATATTTTCGTTATATTATATTCTTCTGAATGGGGCATTCTTTCTTAAGCGAACACCCTCCTGTCCAAAAATGATTTGACTTTAAAAAATCTTGTTTATGCTCGAAATTTCGCAAATTTTATCTAGTTTTCAGAACCGTTGGGACTGTTTTTGAAAATCAATACTCCTCTTGGGCTTAAGTTTTACGTTTGCGTAGGCACTTGGACGAACCATATGACATATTGCGTAATTGAAAATGGTGGATCCAATATGGCGGTTGTATGTCAACAATTATGCTCCCTGCTATTAAATTTCGTACCATCGGCTTGGAAATAGTTACTCTTTCGAGGTTGCTAATTACGATAATGTAGTCAGAACATCGGTGTCCAAGATGGCGGATCCAATTTGGCAGATTCATGCCAAACAATCCAGCATTCAGTGACTCCAGTTGCTGAAACCAGCTTCTAAATTATTGCCATAAGGTTTCTGCGGTCGCTAATCGAGATTCTGTAGTCATAATATCAAAATTTGTCATGGCGGATCCATTATGGCGGACTTTCGCCAAAAGTTTCAGCTTTCAGCCTTTGAAATTGGCTTGGAATTGATTACTTATGGCTTTGCGAAGTCGCTGATCACAAATCAATAATCAGATCGTCCAAATAAAAGAAAACAAACTCAATGTACTAGACACCACCTGAAGTTAAACAAATCATTCGGATTCTCAGTTCACTACCCATTGCCTTTCAAGAATGGGGGTGATTTTCGATGGTGAGTCCCCATGCCTCTCACGAATCAGGGTGATTTTTGAATGTGAGAACCCTACCTCGAACTAATGAAGGTACTTTTTCAACGTGACTCTCCATGCCTCTCACGAATCGGTGTGCTTCTTGAAGGTGAGTATCCTTGCTTCTCATGAATTGGGGTTCTTTTTGAACGCGAGTCCCCTTGCCTCTCACGATCCGGTGTGCTTTTGGAACGTCAGTCCCCTTGCCACTAACGATCCGGGGTGCTTTTTGAACATGAGTTCCCTTGCCTCTCACGAATCGCAGTACTTTCCCAGTTTGTTCATGCCTCATATATAAGTGTGGTAGTATCAGGGACATTGGAGTTCATTTTCATCAATAGCGTTTGATCCTTTTCTACTTCGAAGCAATGATTTTTCGAAATTTTTGGAACTGCTGGAGTGTCTTCAAACCTTCTCACCAAAGACCTACTAATTTTGGCATGCTCTTTTTTAACTGTAAAACAAGGTGGTTAAATCTTACAAATTCTTTGCCCATATATAGTAAGTTTTTCAGGAGTTAGAATGGCTTTAGTTGGCTTACATAGAAGACTGTTTTTTCATGCTTCTTCTCTTTCGAATTGAGCTCCAATACCATCTGAAACACTGTTACCATGCGCAGTTGAATAGAAACTCCAATCAGCTTTAATATCATAGTCTTCTTCATGTTGAATGAGATTAACCATCTGAAACTTATTCTCGAAATGTTGTTTTGCACCATCGCTGAAATTAATTATTTTCTTAACGCGAAGACTTTATTTTGCATATGGTATCAACATATGTTAAACTATATACATTGCAGCTGTGTCTTGGTGTGTGATATCTAATAAGTATACTTTGCTCTTGCACTTCCAACCTATGTTTTCCTTATAGTAATGTACCAGAGGGAATACAGTACATTGTTTGTTTTTGAAATGAAACGCTTTTGATGCATCTTGAACTACGTATTTGTAATGTTTATTGAAATCCAATACAATGAGAACTTTACCCTCATCCAGATTGTTCTTCTTAAAATTGAAAGTTCTGCGACTTTTCACTGTCAAAAATATGTTGAAAATTTACCCACTTTTCAACCACGTTTGCGCTTGAAATCTCATTCATTCATATAATTGAAATAAAATTCAATCAAATATAGTTAAAAATTAATGAATATATATATTTTTAATATATTTGAATATATTTTTTCTTATATTATATGAACTTTATTAATATCAAGCATCTCACGACACAAACGTACGAAATAACTCAAGATTCCTCATCAGAATTCTTTTGGTACATTTAGTGAATTTCAAATCACATTACTTTGAAATTCACTAACTGTGCCGGATCCAATTTTTTCCCTTTACTGAACTTGCAATTACATATAGTTGAATTTTTAACTGCAGAGTTGAAATTTTAATTAAACGTGTAGCTTATTTTTTCATTCATAAGTAGATGAAATTTCAACAACCGTAATTGTATAAAATTTCAACCACATGTGGTTGAAAATTCAACCAGATATTTCTAACAGTTTTCTTTGGAGATGAATGAATGAGGTTTGCAAACCGATAACTTATCACATAATTCTTCCCCGAAGTCTGTTGTAGGGAAGCATTTGAGTTTGTATAGTGTCGTGCCTGTCGCAGTTCAGGTACTGAATTGTACATTAGCGATATTTTCTCCTTCCAATAATTATTGTAGAAGTTGTGAAAAACTCGCAATTCCTGGAAATTTCTCACATTTATAAAGAAAGCATTTTGCATTACGATTTTCACCGGCATTCACTCCACGATTCTTACGAGTGATTTATTGTAAGCATGAAAAATAAAAATGAATTAAATTTTTGGAAGAACGGCACAAGGTTCCAAGAAACATTAAGAAACAAAGTTTATTTTAAAAAAATGGTTTGTCTAAATTATAACTACAAATTTGTTTGAAACCAATTTACGCTAGGAAACACGACACAAGGTGAACATTGTAAAAATAAGCCATTGAAAATATGCTGATACATTGACACACATTTTAGGGCAGCTGAGAATAAAAATTAATAAAAAATAAAGTACAAATAGTAAATCCATCGGGGCAAATAAAATTGGTACTCCATTTGGCAATTTCGGAATAGCAGTTTTTACAGAAAATTAACGATTATTCGCTAATAACGTATAATAAATACGACTATTGTTTGAGCGCACTTAAGAGCCCAGCTAGGTTGCCCTCACGGATCAACGATTACAATGTTTAAATTCGAACGGTGAATATTTTATATCCTACTGATATATACTTAAAAATTTATCCTAAGGAAAACCGCAGGATTTCGCCGGGAGCGGGTGCTAATCTGAAAAATTGCACCCGCTCCCAGCGAAATCGCGGTAAAATTTCAGCCACAACCACGTCTCACGACCGTGAGACGGGCGGTTACAGTCTGCAACGGAATCAATACGACGATCCGGCAAAAGTTTCGTGCACCCTAAGAACACAGAGCGACCCAAGGACTACCGCCTTCTGCATTTTTCCCGCAAGTATTTTAGCCTATTCTTGACACGCAGGGATGCTTTTTAGGCCATTATCAAGTGAAAGATTGGCATCTCCGAGAGCGCCGATGATAAGGACGATTAGTTTAACAGAATATTCCGGGTACAATCGTTGCAACTGCCTTATAAGGTCTCGATACCTCTCTTTCTTTTTATTCTCCTTGGTTCTGATGTTTTTGTAAGCTGGTGCCGAAAATGCGATAACGAACATGGTTCGCTTCTTGAAGTCAAGAAGAACCATGTCAGGCCTCGAGTGAGCAACAGAAACAATTGTCTAGAATATAAAGTTCCAGTATATACGGCACTTCCCATTCTCGACAACTGACTCAATTTCCCTAGGAGCATTTAGAGGAGCGATATTAAGGTGAATGCCGTAGGAGTGACAGATGGTAATAAAGTACTCTTAGTGCCGCATTGTGCCTTTAAATGTAGATCGTTCCCGCGTGTGTTGGACAACTAGATAGTATGTGAACTAAATGCTCGGGGTGTGCATGGCACGCCCTGCAGCTATCATCGGGAATGTCTTGGCTCAAAATGTGGCGATGGTATGTTAAGGTGGAAATGACATCGTCTTGGCATGCCAAAATGAAACCCTCCGTACCAGACTTCAATCCGGGTGACTTAAGGAAAGCAAAAGTTAGCTCACTCGACATTAACTGATCTTCCGCAGTTCTGTGGAATGTACCGTGCATCCGCTTATCGAGGAGCTGTTCATGAAAGTTTTTCTCTTGTGCTTTCTTAATCCGGGCTTTTCAGGACTGAGTACTCGAGATAGATAAGATTTGATGCATTTTGCTCACCCCTAATACTGAAGTTAAGTCCTAGTCTTCCAGCAGCCTCCTCTGCTGCTTTGTACAAAAACGCTCCTTTACCCATTTCGTGTTTCCTGACCTCTCTTTCGTCTATGGTTTTCCGTCTATGGAACCATTCTAAATGAATAGAGCACTATCGGGACGGCAAACATGTTCATTACAGATACTTTGTTCCTTGTCGACAGTTCGGAAAACCAAATCTTTTCAGATTAGACGTTTGTATCTGGTTCTGAGAGTATCCTTTATAGATGTTACATCCTGAATCCGGCTCTGAGGCACGCCCAGGTTTGTGTAAGTCTCTCCAGGGCAAAGGTGTCTTATAGCGCTTCCATCGACGAGCTCAGGGTCTTCAGGGATGCCACTAAGTTTTCCTCGCTTCAAATAAACCTTGGCGCATTTGACCCAAATTCCATTCTTATTTCTTTAGTGTATCATTCGACAATCCCTAGAGATAGATGTAGTTGCTCTTTGTTTGTAGCATAGACCTTACGATCATCCATGTAAAATACATGAGTGAATTTGTTATTTCGATCTGTAGGTTTGCCGCAAATGTACCCGTCGGAATGGCAAAGTGCTAGAGATAGTGGAAATAGTTAAGGAGAATGAGAAGTGGGCTCACGGAGTCGCCCTGAAAGACACCTCTCCGAAAGGTGACCTTGTTAGTTGACACGCCATTTTTTGCAGATGAGATAGTAAACCTGGTTTTCCAAAGCGGTATCAATCTCTCTATGCACCTCACGATTTTCGGATGAACATTTAAGCCTTCCAAAAGACAGATGATAAGTCTATGGGAGGTTGAATCGAAAGCTTTCCGGTAATCATTCCAGGCCATCGATGGGTCACGCTGGTAGAATGCTGCATCTTTTAGACACATCTATTGATGAGCAGGTTTTCCCGACATCCGCTTACGCCTTTCTTTGAGCCTCGTTGTTCATACATTTCTTGCCACACAGGTTCAATTGCCCGAACAATCCTATCATTTAGGATAGCTGTGAATATCTTATAAAGTGTGTTCAGACAAGTTATTGGCCTGTAATTCTTCGGGTCAGCTAAGTTGCCTATTTTCGGCAGGAGTATTGTGCGCCCTTCCACCAACCACTCCGGAATCGGCTCTTCCGACTTCAAATATGAGGTGAAAATACAGGCCAAATGCTGAGGGGTTGAAGGAAACTTTTTCCACCAGAAGGTTCGGGCCGGTGGTCGACTGTAACTGGAGGGTCTTGGAAGAGTCGAGATGGGTAAGAGAGAAACTGTTGATTTTCTCTGACCCACCTCTTCCTCTGCTCTAGACTTCTCTTAGCGTCAGATAGTATCAGTATTCTCTCAACAATATGCTACCTGATGGTCGGCGGCTTTGACTTGTTAAGTGTGTGAAGACGGGTCCGAAGTTCGCGCACAAACTTTCGAAACTTGGCGGTAAAATTCCTGCCAGATGTGATGTAGTGAGTCACACACTGAATGCGGGATGCGTACTGTCTTGCCCAGCCTATCTTTATGGCAAGTTGATGCATTCGTCTTTTGGTCTTATGGTGTTGCCATTGGTCTTATGGTGTTGCCATTGTTGTTCCCACGAGAAGCTAGGGAAAGGGGTTCGTCCATCCTTGTAGAGCCCCGCATGCAAGGATAAGGCTGCGTACTCTGAGAGGTCACCCGGTACAGGGACCCTCCATACGCAACCCAAGGACGCGTTCGGTGGCTTTGCCATGGGCCATTTGGTTTGATTCTAGAGGAATCGAAACTGAACCTAACCAAACATAAAGTTTTTAAATATTCTTTGGATATTAAACAGACATAATAAATACAAAAATCCACTGGAAAGCAATTTTAGGCAACATTTAAAATAAGTTCAGCCACGCCGCGTGGTTTCATTTTTATCACACGAATGTACAAAATGTCTCCATTTTTCATTCCTAAAACATGAAATTTACTTGAAAAATATGCAGTTTCTATGACGACCGTTAGGCGATAGATTTAGGTATAGATATGCTGGTTCGATACCGCGTAGAGTTAGAAATTTTATTTGTAATATAATGTTTAAAAATGTAATATATTTATTCACTCTACACAGGAATATTAATATTTAAAGTCAAAATACTCGCAATCAATTAATATTTATTTTTTAAATACTTTTTTTGTCATATTCTTAGAAATAGTAGTACGGCACTACTGTCCTTTCACGATAGGAAGGCCTCTCCGAAACAACTGCACATTTTTGTAATTTACTGGTAAGGAAAAAATCCCATAAAAACACAACTTATACCATGATGAAGCTTACTTTATTACGCTTTATAAAAGTCTTCATTTGTTGATGTACAAAAATTGGTTCGTAAAATATCCTTCACGAAACAATGAAAACCGTGGTTTTTTCGCGTCACTATGTCCTTGCTTGACTTTCGATGACATCTTTGAAACAAACGATGTAAAAAATTTGAAAAACATCATGCAGATGCTTTTATATTTTGACTACACATACGTGAAAAGAAAATTGCAATATATTTATAACAATTAACGTAAAATTCATTTAAACATGACTATGCTATCTTTCGCAATATACGTGGTAAAGAGCTATATTTTGGCTTAAATTGCTTGGAAAATTTTAACAAATAAAATTGCATAACAATTAGGAATAACAATCTTAAAACCTATTAATTATTAACAAATAATCCTCGAAGAACGATGTATGGTAGTGTGGGTGTGAGGGCACTATGGACTATACCGACTATTGAATACCATAGCTAAAGGTCACATCGGGGGATTCGTTCATTCATCAAGTTTTGAAAATAAGAAATGGGCATTTTAATTTTCAATGGCGTAAACAAGTGGACGACGTAAGTCGTAAGAAAATAACCAATGAACTTGACGTTCTGAAGGTTCCAGTATACAAAATTCTGTACTTATTACTTTGTACATTTTAATCAATGACTTGCAATTTTATTATATTGAAAGTGATACTTGTAATAAATATAGGAATTCATTAATAAAATATTTTTTAATCTTAAGACTAATCTTCTTTGATATTATTTTTATATTAAATTTAATATTTTAGACGAGGAAAAATTGGCTATCATTTCTGGGTTTCCAAAACTTATTTACGGTCAAGGAAATTAAACAATATTTTTAATTTAAACAATTTAAACAATATTCTTTTAGAATTGGTATTCTTCAATATACAATTAACCTGTTTGGTTGTTATTCTTTCGGTTAAATATGTGATTATTTGTCTTTGTAGCTTCAAAATTGCACTACGGTGCTCAAAATTGATGCAACTTGCTGACTATTCGTCATTCGCATTTGAAAGGTATGTAATTTTGAAATTTTTTTTATAGTTTAATTTGGATGATTTTAAATTTAAAAATTCTTTATTTTGAACAATTTGCAATTTAAATTTCTTTAATTTTTAACATTTTCCATGCAAGATCGATTAATTGACAATTTTAGATTAATTGCCCTTCCTCCTCATGTTTCGTCAGTTTAAATTGAATTTATAGTAAGCAGAGCTTAAAAATGACAAATTTTTAAAGCAAACCCGGAAAATTTCCACAAGAAGTACATACAAATTGAGATGTATAATATGCTTTCTTGGCGTTTTTGGAAAAAACGGGCAGGCAGACAAAATGCTGCACGTGATGAAAATTGCCCCCATGCCTACGCTTTTGTGGATGAAATTATCTATTCCTGTTTTTTGTGCAGTAGCTATCTCTTTTCAATGAGTAAACCCTTCAGTCATGGTATGCCGATATGCCCTCGCACCCACACTACCATGCAATTTGTCTTCCAGGATTTCTGCTACGTATTTTGCGAGATATAGCATAGTCATGTTTAAATGCATTTTACGTTAATTGTTATTAATATATTGCCATTTTCTTTTCGCGTATGTATAGTAAAAAAAAGCATCTGCATACATTTATTTAATTTTTTTACGTCGTTCGTTTCAAAGATGTCATCGAAAGTCAGACAAGGACAGAGTGACGTGAAAAAATCACGTAGATTTTCACCCATTGTGAATTTCCTATTTGCAGCCCAGTACAAAATAGTGTCATTGTCCTAGAGATATGCCAGTACAGGTGCCAACACTGGCAAAAGAAAAAAACCAAGAGAGCTTGATGATGGCAACCATGAGGGCTCGATGAGTGAAGCCCATGTTAACCCCCATGGATTATAATTATCATGTCGTTGCCATAAGGGGCCTCGTCTGGATTCCACAAGGCTTGAGGGCAATCCATGCTGGCCCCTACGGGGCTTCCCTTATTTTTTCCACACGTGAAGAGATAATCGTTTATTAGACAAAACAAAAAAGCTTTTAATAAAGTAATGTTACTTTTACCCAGGCAGTTTAATTTGCAAATAAAAAACATCATTTTTATATATAACAGTTAACTTTCAACCAAAATATATCGACAACAAAAAAGATTTCTTAACCGAGTCGTTTAAAAAAAATTTGCCATAAAAATTGTTGAATCGTCACGGAAATAGACAATATTGTTAAGTTTTTTAAAATTTTTAATTTAATTTAGACCTTATTGTAACAAACCTCAAAAAAATCTCTTGGCCCCACCCTACCTCATAAACTGTTACGTAATTTAAGTATGGTTCCCAACCTTTCATACAAATCTGATGCGCTTTAAGTTTTTTCAATACTCTCCGCAATTTCTTCAAAGAAAATTTGTTCTTTTAATTTTTGTAGAAAGAATGTGTTAAATATTAAGAATTTTAGAAATGCATTGCAATTTTTGGATTATTTCTTTTTATTTTTGGAAAATGTAATAATTTTAATAAGTTGGTTTAGAAATACCTATAAGAAATAGTTATTCACACGTCAATTTTCCATGTGTGATACTACATTCTGCGTTAACTCGTCCCCCTACGTCAAAAATCGTCACAATACCTATTTACACTGCCTCCCAGTGACAGCGAGACATAGTTTCCTTATGACCCCAGAGTTGTAAATTAAAATTCATCCAATAGAAAAGCTCCCTTTTAACATGAATATACATGTTGCGAAGGGTAGCAAAAATTTGCTTTGATATTGCCCTCGTTACTTTCATATACGTCCTCCCGAAAACTAGAGTTAAACATGTCCACGTTCTCGTTCTTCAATTAAGTGGAATTACCATTTCCACTTCTTCATTCTTCGAAAAAGTAGCATTTTAACATTTTCCACATCTTTAGTCTTCAAAAAGGTAGAATTAATAGTTTCCCTCTCCTCCTTTCTCGATTTTTCCTCAAATTCTGAAACATTTTATCCTCTATTTCATTTGAAAAATTATTATGCTTATCGACCTGTGACAGCGGAAATTTCTTCGATCCGTTTCTCGTGTAAATATTATAATAATTAATAATCAAAACGAGCAGCGAAAGTCATGTCTACTTCTATGAGTGTATCATCTATAGAATGCCTGTTAATTCTGATGACGTTTATACTCTCGAATATTTGACTTGGTAGAAGTTTTCCTTCCTCAGGAGTAGAAGTAACGAACTTGTGATGAGATAATTCCTGTGACCGAGAAGAGAGACTTTCACTGAAATTGCATTATTCGTTTGAGTGAAGAATCGGCGAGGCTTCCTTAGCATTTTGCTATTCTTCGTAGTCAATAGAATTCACGCAATTGAACTACAAATAAAATGATTTAAAACTAAGATTTATAGTTGAATGTTTTAAGAGTGGGGATTTGAAATTTGAAGGATTTTAATTCTGAAATCTTATGTTTTTATAGCACGTCATCGCAGTACCTCTTATCGCTTGAAAAGGTGATTTCTTTAAATATAAGTAACACAAATTTTGTATAATTTAACTAAATAAGTGAATAAAAGCTTAGTACTCGCCACTAGAACGACTTTTAAAAGAATCACATGGCATACAAAATACCCAACAAAATTTTGGAGGTAAAGAACTCTAATTTGTCATTTTTTTTACCATGAAAATTAGATAAAACTCTATACGGAGAGAAAAAAAATAGTATGTAGTGACTTAAATTTTCTTCCTTTCAGCATAAAATCCTATGGCTTTGCAAATTAGAATGGAACAAATGAAATTAATTGTCTAACCCATTCAATTTTTTTAAAGTTATAAGACATACAAAGATGAAAAAAATCGTTATGTAAAGAAAATCCATAAAATTATAATCATAATTTTGCATTCTGCTATTAAACTCCGATTTGAAATATTTGCAATAATAAAGAAAATCTTTCAAAATTAATTCTTACTTTACTAATTCCAATAATTTACCTAAATTCCCTTCAAAGGCGATAAGTTTAATTTTCATGTGTATTTAAACCACCAGAATTTCAAAAATATATTATTTAAAAATAAATCCATCCAAATCTAAAATATTATTTTCTACCATTTTTATAGAAAATGAATGTTTAAAGGAATAGGTGAATTGTATTTTCAACATAGAAGGATGAATTCTTAACAAAAAATGTAAATACTTGATATTAAAACCAAAAGAACATGAGATTTTTACCAAAAGCAATGAATTTTAGAAATAAAGACAAATTTCAAGCGAAAAGATAAAAAAGAATTAATAAAAAAAAATATTAACAAAGAAGATATGTTTTTCATTAAAATTAAAAAAGTTAAACTTTGAATAAAACAATTAAAGTTGAATGAGAAAACACAGCTTTCACCGAGATAGAGAAACTTTCAACCAAAGAGATGCATTTTTAACTACAATTATGCATTCTCTTACTCAAAACTCGAATACTTGGAAATGAAATTTCTTGTAAAAAAAAATTAATTTTTAAGGAAACAGTTACGTTTTTTTAACAGTTGCAATTCAAACCGAAAAAAATAGATTTATACTAAAAATACTAATTTTCTCAGCTATGAAAATTACATTTTCAGTTAAAAGAATTAATTTTCAAAAAAGAAAAGATTTCTCAATCAGAAAGGTGACTTTTCAAATGCAATGATACATCTTTAAAATAATTTTCAAACAAAAGGGTTCAACATTGAATCAAACACATACATGTTTAACCAAGAATATAATTTTGTAGCCTAGAAGATTAGATTTTTACCAAAAAGTCGGCTTTGCTTCTACTGGGAGCCTGTGTCATTTTTAGCTTTTACTTTGTTCTTGACGATCTTCAAGGAAATTTAAAGGTTCATTTGTTCCTATTGTAAACTCCCTTGCTTAAAATTAGGAATCGATAAAGCTGTAAACTTTGCGTTCGAATGTATACTCAGGTCATAGGTCCAATTTGCCTTTGACCCAGAAGTATGCAGACCTTGTTTAGGTTTAAATGACCTGACAGTGACCTTTAAGGTTTCAATGTAGCTATGACCTAGGTACATATTGGAACATAAAATTTCCTGCTCTATCGATTTCAGAATTGAAAAACGGGGTTTCCATTTAAGAAAAAAGTTGACCTTGAAAAAACTTTAAAGGTCATCCTCACTTCCCTGAGAAATATCTTACCTAAGAAAATATTCAAGAAGATATGGTACTATGTAGAAGGTCTATGTGTTGGCTTCGTAGAATTTACTAAACGGACTAGTAAGATCCGTCATTTTAAATTTTCAAATTTGGACTTTAGATTCGTATTCAGCGACCCCAAAAACCCGTAAGTGCCAATATTTATCCAAATTGAGCCTTTTTTGTATTTTCATCCACCATATTGGATCCGCCATTTTAAATTTCTGAATTTTGATTTCAGACTCGGATTCAGCAACCCCAAAAACCCCAGGATACAAATTTTTAGGATAACAAATATTCCTGCCATTTTTTTGGCACTTTTTATCGAATTCTCTCTGCCAACGAAGGGGTTAAAAATCGCTCCTTACACTTTTCATGAAATGGCCCACTTCAGATTCCCAAATAAATACCTTTTTTCGAAGCTGCACTATTACTGTTTTTTTAAGTTAAAGAACTATACTTCGGAAGTTACAGGTTAGAAGTGGGACGATGGTCGTGGGGGTTAAAGCGTAGGCTTTGGACCCACTCCTTCGGCTTGCGGGTTCGATTCCCGCCTCGCACTCTGGAAGAGTCTCGGTGGCCCATGCGGTGAACACTAGCCTAGCAAGGGAGTTGTTCATCTCCGGAGAGTCGTGGGACCGGTACCTCTAGAGAAAAAGGTTTTCTCTAAGTACTTAAGGCTGTTGCTCTTGGTGGTTCGGAACCCACCTTAAACTGTAGGTCCCCCTTCCACCACCAAGTATGTGTGTGGAGGGTGTGTAAAGGAATAGAGAAGGTGTAAGAAAAATGTAAACCCTTAGGGGACACATTAGAAGCTTCCATCTCAAGTTACAGGTTGAATTTTCAGGCCAAAATATTGAAAATTGACTGATTTATGATTTTTTTGGTAAAAAAAACTTCCAAGTGGTAGTACCAAAAAAGTCCATAGCACCACTTCTGCCTCTACACAGTTTAGCACTGTCCCTTATTAGAGAATAGGAGAATAATAATATTTATTATTAAAAATATTTTATATTGAAAGTAATTGAATGATGTCACTTCAAAAAAATTGATTATTATCATTTAGCGGAAGTTTTCACGAACTGAAAATGGTTGGACACAGGTGCATCGTACCGAATTGTGATTCCGGGTATGATATCACTAATAACGAAAAGTGCAGTCATTTTACGGTTACATATGAATCAAAAAGATTGTTAAAATGGGAAAAGGCAATTCCGAGGAAAGAGTACATTTTAAAGCCAGGAATGCTGGTATGTGAAGTGTATTTTTTACATAAGGATATAGTTTGGAAACGTGAAGGATCCTGCTGGCAATGTTATGGTATCTGTATGTACATTGTTTACCTTTTTACATTTAAAAAACGTGAATGAAATTTACAGTATGAAATAAATATTCACAGTCTATATTAAGGAGAAGAAATTTATCACAAAACAAAAGTGAAAAATTATTATTTAAATTACATTTTTCCTTACGAGCAAATGGAATGATACTCTATTCTAATCTCAAAGAAATGTCAAGGCATTGATTCAGAATAATTGAATTTGAATTGAATATTTTACATTGATTGAATTATTTTCTGATGTGTTGAATTTAAAAATTTAATTTTTGCATTTTAAGAACTGTAATTAGGTTTTTATCAAGTTTTTAGAGAGAATTTTCCCAAAGAATATGAAGACTAAAACTATACATAATCGAATATTTATTAAGAAGAATGATTATTAAAATTTGATTGATTAGTTGTATTACTAAAAATATTATAGCCGTTTACTGTTATTCTTTACTAAAAATAAGGTAAATGTCCCAGTAACGGGCCCCTTAAGCCGTCTATTCCAAGTAGGCCGTAATAAAATACAGAAAACTGGTATTTTTTCGATTTTTTTATTTTTGTGGTATCAATAATAATTTGTCTGTTAAATAAATCATTAGACATGGAAGTTTATTTAATAAAAACCATTACAATCAATGAATATGTCTATTCAGACCATGAGCCAGCAAAATCCGCGTGTCCTAGTGGCCCGTTTCTGATGTCCCAGTAAGGGGCACATTTTTTTTAGAATAGGTAGAAAAGAGGTTAAGTATCTGAAAAATGTTAAAATACAAACCGAAGTTAACCAAATTTATAAATTTAAAAAAAATATAAGCACTTAAATACCCTAAAAATAAATTTGGGTAGGTTTAAAAATGATTGCCGAATAATTAGAACAAAATAAATTTTGATATACTTAATTTATTCAGGTACAAAAATTACAACGTTAGCATTTAAACTATTGGATAAAAGTACTTATATCAAAATCTTTCATTCTTGTCTATCTCTCCTTCCCTCTTGAACTTGTTCTTGTTTCTTTATTTTATCATTCAATATTTCTTTCTTCTGTTCTTGGAAAATTTCCGATGTAATTAGAGGAGTTAGTGGTTTTTTCAAATTCTTTTATTTTTCTCTTTGTTTGTCCATCTGGCCAGAGTAGGGCTCTTCTAAATGGTGAAGGAACATTCCTCTTCAATCCTGTGTCATAATTCGCGTTTTTAGTGCTTCATATCTTAAAAACTATTAACTTTTTCGTAAAGTGTTTATTTTAGTATGTGAAAATTACAACATTTTTTCAGATTTTTTTTTAATTAGCAGAAATTTTTTACTCTAAGTAAATTTTTATTGCCAAAAATTTATGAATGTGAAAAAATTGCTATAGCTTCTGCGTATAAACATGAACCCTTTCTTTATTCAACTACTAAAGAGATGAAGAATGCTCACTTTTAAAAACCTATATATTCTGATTAATTTAAGTATCGAGTACCTATAGATTCACGTCCTTCCTAGTTCTGCAGTTCTTTGAACATAGTTCTTGAAGGACACATTCCAGATGTTTCACATTTATTTATTGTTGATTTTAAACTCAAATATAAAATTCCGATATTGCCTTGACTCTCCGTGCAATTGTTCACCACTAAAATTATCGTAAAACTACAAAAAATAAATAAATAAAAAGTTACAAAGAAAATTGATAATTAAAATTCATATTAGCTTTAGCAAAAGGATATGTAACTCTCAAATATGTTTGATGTTATATTTTTTCCTTAATTCCGGACTTTTCTACATTGTTGGAATTCTCATCAACTGTAAAATAAAAAACAAAATTAATATGAAATGCAAACTATTTTTCAACAAAATTTCTAATGTATTGGAATGTAATAAATTTTGAAGGCTTGTTATTGAAAAATCATGCATTCTTCATTTGAGGTGCTATAGACTGCAGATGACATAGGCCCATATTCTTTTGAAATATGAATCAAGCCTGCAGATCACGAAGAAATTTCTTTTTCAGGTACACTATTATAGCTCTTTATCACATCATTTTTCAGGTCACTCGCATCCACATTTTTCTGGTTTCCATTCTCATACGCTAAAAAACAGATTTGTGTAAAATTAATGTAAATTTGAATGGTAGACAATGTCAATAAAAAATATGTAAAACATTGAGGTAGAGTAGATTACTGAATAAAAATTACTAACCTTCGCAAGGTACATCTAGTTCTGAGTCGAACTCAGAACTTTATGTTTCGAAAGGCCCATTCTATTACATTTTTTCTGAAAAGTACTGTTTATTTCTTAAAAATCAAGATCCAAATTTTAAATTTTCGAGTCGTGCTTCGAACGATCTCCTAGGCCACTGTCATTTTCTTCAACGAAAACTATTTCTATATTATTTAAGTCAATGCTGTTCTCATTATCATTTAAAGCTCTATTAGATTGCTGATCCGCATTCTCGATTACTACTTCTTTTACTGTCTGAGTCGTCTCCAAATCAGTTGCATGTGTATCATTGGGATTAAGAATACCTATTGAAATACATAAAAAAATTATTCGAATATTTTGAAAAATCAGGTATTTTTTGTATTATTGAATGTTACAAATTTCTGATTGAATTTATAATAAGTATTAAAGTAATTTTTTATATTTTTTTAAGTAACCTTTGACATCTAGCCAGTACATAAAAAAACCCTCGTTCTTCTCATTGTTCACTACTTCAAAAGTGCCATTCGAAACAGCATTTTCAAAGTCTTCGAGGTCCGCAGGAATCAATCTACTTTCTAAATGCTGTAAAAGAAACCTTTTGTACTCCTCTTGCTCATCGGATGGATATCCTGATGGTTTGCTGACTTCAGTCTGAACAGTAGCAATATAAGTCTTAACATTAGATGACGATTGTCCTTTTTTCTTGTTTTTGGTAAAAATATAGTAGTCCACTGCATCCGGTGAGAATGGTGAAAGTCCACATGCCCTGAAGCCATTTACAATGGTATATTTTAGGTTCGTCAGTGCATACAAAGCACTTTTTGTTACGGGTGCAAAGTTTTCCCTCTTCAACTTTTGCCACTGATTCTCCATTCTCCAGTCATCGAGAGCTTTCTACCACTTCATTTTTATAGGATGAAAGACAGATACATCTAGTGGCTGTAATACGTGTGTCGCATTAGGATGCAAAGCAATTACTTCTATTCCAGGCTTTATACAAAGCGCTGAAAATTTCAGAGTGAGGTGTGATGCATGTCCATCAAAATATAAAACTACAGGTAATTCAATCTTGTTATCGATAAACCATGGATAAAACTTGGTTGAAATGTATGAGAAAAAACAATCACCTGTCATCCATCCTTTTTCCGCATTTCCAACTATCCATTCAGATGGCATATTTTACATAGTACTTGCAGGTATTCTTTCACACCAGAAAAGTATTAATGGAGGTAACAAGGTCCCAGCAGCATTTACAGTAAATAAAACTGTTATGCTTTCTTTTTCGTCCCCATGGACAACTTTATATACGGACTTAGAGCATTTACGTGCCACAACTCTATCACCTTCCGGTATTAAAAAAAACACACTTTCATCTAAAATGTACTTTCTCCATGGATCAATATCCTTCAGATTTTTTTTTTAGTTACATGACCATCAACTACACTAAACCAATTTCTTAGAGAGTCCTGATTTGCTTCTGCTCGACTTTTGAACTACTCTTGGAGTTATATCTTGATGCCTTTGCAGGAATCCCTCGAACCAATGTCTGCCAGATTTGTTGTCTTTAAAGGAAGTTTTCCTGTTCAACTCAGTGACTATTTTTTGCACACGTTGCAACAATACTTCTTTGATAATAGGAAAACCTCTGTCACTGCAGTAAAATATCCAGTTAACGAGTATCATCTCTTGTTGCTTCGATCGGAAATGAAAGTGAATTTTGGAAAACAATATGCTTCTTGGTACGTTAAACTGTCTAGCTGCTTGTCGATACGGCATCCCCTTTTCCACTGCAGCCAGGACTTTATACACATCATCTTGTGTATATTGCTTCTTCTGTCCTGCAACTTCTTTTTTTTCTTTTTAGTATAAATGTCCATGTTTTTAGTGTATGACCTGGAAAAACAAAGGCTCAGTACAATTTTACGCACCAGACGAATACTTGTGTGCATATTAAAATAACAATATTAAGAAATATATATCCCAAACTTCAATAAAAATCAGATAACATTTTCATTCATTTATTGATGCAGGATTTTTCTATAATATAATAATTCTATTATATATCTTGATATAAAACGACGAAAGTTTTTAAATTTCTGCAAACATCTGCAGATATTGTTATTTTCAATAAGAAATTTATGCGATTAATATTAGTCTTCTAATATTAGTGCGCTATTTCCATATGTATTTTGCACGTTACAACACAACAATAGATGTGAATAAATCAATAAATGATACATTTTTTAACTTGAAAAATTATTATCAATTATTATCAGCGAGTTCACGGCGGCATCCTTCTATCACATTTCACAGTTTTCCTATTCCGAAGCCAATTAAGACATTTCAAGAAACAATTACAATATAAAGGACACAAATCCCATTTTATGTTAATTTAAAATTCCCGCTAAGAGCAGCAGCTTTAACGACAGTACACATGCTTGGTAGTACGATCAAGTAACGTTGCTCGAACAGCACCAAACAGCTGTCAGTCGCTTTGGTCTCCATTCGCATATTTTTCTCATTTTTCTTAACCACTTTACTCTCATTTTTTAGCTTTTACCCGATTTTTTTCAAAAAATCAGACTGCAAGCGCATATCCCACAACCATGGAACCCCTTTCGGAGACGGGGAAATATTCTGAGTGCATTTTTAAAAGTTCAAAACCGAATTATCATTGACCGCTGGTAAGTTTTTAGTGTCTCATGGATTTCGCCATTTTTTTGCGCACCATTCCAACAGCCTTCAAAAGCAACAGGTTGTGTGTTTTTTAATTTTGTGTAACACTTAAAACATCCTAAGATTCTGTGGAACTTTGACTTGCAGAAAAAATTGAATATTAATTTATTTATGGCCTTAACAAGCCAGGCTTTTTTATTGCTTACCGGGTTAAGAAACATACAGCAGAAGCCAACAGACTAAGACGCCATACTTTGGGTATTTATTTTAACACTTAAAACAAAAACCTTTAATCTAACATTTTTCATATGAGAAACTGAATAAATATATAACATATTACAGTTAAAATTAATCTATTATCCTTTTCCTGATTCTTATTAAAAAAGAAAAACCTTAGCGATGTCCCGTTACTGGGTCATGGTCCGTCGGTGGGACATTTATCTTATGTATTACGTAAAAATTAAATGTAAAATATTATATTTATTACAACGAATATGAGTTTCAAAGTGTGATTGATTTGATCAATGTGATTCTCGAATGTGATTTTACAATTTAAAAACAATGCCGCTAATTAAAAAATGAATTGATAATAATTCACTATATTTGCTACGGCACAAAATATAACAAAAAATTAGATTTTTTATCAATGTGATTGATTACTTATAATATTGTTGCAAATAATAAAGTAAGTTTATTGATGTTATTTATGAACAAAAATAAAATTATTGGCAATAAATTAATTTTTCTAGCTATAAATTTAAAAACCCTTTTTAAAAGAATGACATCTATTTGTCTAAGTACAATATATTACTTAATATTACTAACCATAAATGATTTTTTACTTATGTAAATTAATTTTGAAACTATATTTCAAGGTGAAGTATTCTCTCAGGTAATTGCATTATTATTAATAGTTAATAATTTAATTTTCATAATATACTTTCACAATGTGTGGAAAACTATATGTATTTTAAGATATTCTCTCTATCGCTATCACTGTTTCCACAGATTTTTTCATAAAAATTACACAGACCTACAAAATTAAAAAAATTAAATGACCTAGAGGGGTGACATACCTTAGCCGAAGTATTTTGACGTGCTGAACTCGAATCCGAGCTCAGAATTGAGCCATCACCTAAGCGTTCCGAGATATTCTAACCTAAAAGTGAAAACAACACGTTTTTTTCTATCTTTAAGCGTCTATAACTTTGCGAAAAATTGATCTATCGGAAATCCGGGAAAACCATTTTTGCGGTTCACATTTATTCAAGTAGAAATATCGTTCACCAAAGATTCACAAATACGAAGCTCGACATGACTCGTGTGGATTGAGTACGAATATGTGTTTCACGTGGATTTTGGCTCGCTGAAACCGAATCTGTTCTCATAAATGCTCGATCGCCTAAGGTTCGCGATTATTGAAAGTCTATGAATCTATTGTAATAGATTTAACATTCATTTTATAGTTTAAAAAAAAACATAATTTTAATTATTTGCATTATTTTTTCATACGTGTAATATTAAACTGTGTAGAGGCAGAAGTGGATCCATCTGTCGGACATTTTTGGTACTACCACTTGGAAGTTTATAATTACGGATGACATCCATGCAAAAGCTTGGAAGTCGAATAGGGCTGTTAGATAGTATCGAATAATTTTGTTGAATTTATATAACGGATACTCTCTTTGCAGGATGAAATTTTCTGGCTTTGGTCGCCCATGACCACCAAATTTTAGAAATCATTCAAAATTGCTTTAAACCGGCTCAAGTAGTCTCGTCTACTATTTCACCTGTTGAACCATGCTTGATTGTATTAAGCAAGATATTCATAAGTATGAAACATCAGTTTATCATCCAAATAATTTTTATTAAATGGCATCTAGAAATGAAAAAATGTTGGGACTAATGAAAGACTAATATAGAGGTAAAACCATAACAGATTTTATTGTATTAATAACAAAATAATATGCGTAGGATAGGGAAGGGCAGCGCCGATCAGTTAACAGTCAACGATTTTTTTTTTTTTAATTAATAAAATTTGGAAATGATCCATTTTTTCATTTCGAGTACTACATTATTCTATCTCATATTTCTATAAGTATGAAATACATAAATAAAATAATGATTTGTTAATTTAATTATTTTGACAAGCTGTATTTCGCCTGCCTTGCCCCCACCGGTGAATAATGGCGACCGCTGATTTTTATAAAAATCAAAACTTTTGAAGATGGGAAAATATGACGGTTCGCTTCTGTGGTTCTTTATGCATGCATTACAATAAGTACGTTTAAAAATATTTAAGTATAAAAAATTAATGTTATATTCTTTCACAATTTGTATCGTTATCGGTATGCATATGCTGTGGGATTCAAAATCTCGCAACGAATTCTTTAAATTTCAGAACGGTCGGACCACTGGTCCGCTCTTCAATTTTCGAATGAAATTCAGGTTCATCGACCGGTACATCGCCTAAAAGCGCCAAAATGCGGTAATTTTTCGTCTGCTCTATGCTTAATAATCAAATATGAACGGAAACGAGAAAAGGCCCAAACAATTTCCAGGAGCTTGAACTTATTATAGTGGTAATTTAGACATGTTCCCATGTTTATAAGCAAAATGTCTTTAAGGTTTCAACTGGGCCAAGAAATCGTAAAACTTGCACGTTCGTGAGAATTTAATGGTCAATGATAGCATTACATTTAGATTCAGTTGCAGCAATACCTTTCTTGCTGATCAGGAATCCTAAATATTGGATTTTTTCCAGAAGAAAAGTACTTTTAGATAAATTTGACGTTAAATTCGTTTCGCTCAGTGCGTTCGGAACAAGAATTAATTTTTCTTTAAGAACTGACCAGTCTTTACCCGCTTCCAGAATGTCATCTAAATAAAAAAAGAACGCAATGCTCTAAATGTTTCTCAAACATTTGACATAGTATCAGTAAGTAGAAGAGGCCATCTAGTAAACTAGATGTCATACGCGTAAGCTCACTCAAATCGCCTGGATTAATATAGGCTGTTTAATGACAATCCTATTTCGTAATCGGAACCTGTAAATAACCATTCGAAAAGATCGAGGTTAATGAACAATTCTGCGCTATTTAACATTGTTAGGTGATCATCCAGATTTATTAATGGAAAGTCAATCATTTCTTTGGTTGTATTTTAATTTCTAGATTACATTTTTCCCTGTTTGGCGCTTTTTAATACTTGCTTATGATTATCTTATATAGCTTAGCTACTTACCGGTTTACTTTCAGGTTTCTCGATTATCCGCATTTCATTAGAATTGTCGCAGCCTAATTCAAAAATCTTCTTCGGCACATTATGGCGTTACTCATTCGTTACTGAATGGTGGTGAGAATTTTAAATAATTCTCCCTTTGTAATTGTTCCCTCTTCAGCGATTTCTTTCGCAGCGTTGTTAAAATTTAAAAATGGAAGAACATGATTGTTTCCAGCACTTGACACAGTAATAAGATTTTCAGAACGTGCCCGAAGTTTCACGCTTTTGTTTGAGATGATCTCCTCTGGTACGGATTCGATCACATTAATACTGTTCAAATAATTTTCTGAATTCTCTATGAAGATCAACTAATGTTCTTTGTGGTAGATCACCAACGGGCGACCTATAAAGGTACGACCAACAATTATGTCTAAAATTTAAGAGTCATCGGGCCCTACACGAAAACCAACTTTTTCATGAAACATACCGGTCACTTTCTTATCTGCAGTCGGGACGGCTTTTGCGTATATCAACACCGGTTGCTATTTAAAAACTTTCAATGTCTCTGCAACTCTCTGCTTTAATTTTTCAATGGTGGTTGGCGGTCGCAGATCTTGCCATCCTGTTCCTTTTTTGAATTTGTTGTTGAAGTTGATTTAAATGGAGTGAAAATGTATAGAAAATCTGTCTATGCAGGTTCATTTTATGTATAATGAGAAAGCGAAATCACTTAATTTTAGATTTTTATTTGCTCATTTAATTTTTCTGGGGCATTTAAAAAATTTTAATTCACAAAAACTAGTAATTCGATTTTAAAATATATTCAGTTTTACTTTAAGTGTGTACACATATACATATGTGCATATGCACCTATTTCTTTGTGCTTAGAAAATATAAGAAACGATAAATATGAAAAATAAATTGAATTGAATAATTACTATACATATAAGGAAGGACCATTTTAATTGGAACAAGAAAAAATCTCTGTTGGTAAGCTAGATACGAAAAAATTGTTTGGCCAAAACTTGTTGATCCCTAAGCTTACCCAAATATCTGTTTGCCTGTAAATCTCCAAAAGTTCAAAGAGAACAGTTTCTAGACGATTTTTCAACATTTAACCTTGAATTTCTGAAGATCACTATAACAAATTTAAAAATATCTTTTCGAACGTCAAATTTTCCGCTCTTTCCGAATCTGGTGTCAAAATATTTGTAACTTTAAAAAATCTGTTATTCACAAAAATATTAAATACAATCTTATAAGTTAAATTTTCTATGATGAAAACATTGTGTATAAAGTATTTATATAATAAGCGAAGAACTGTATTTACAAATGCGAGGATGAAAATGAAACAACAGCTGTCTTAAATCTTGATGATTATGAAGGATGATTTATCACATTTACTTTAAGTTTATTCCAATAAACTAAAACTTGTCGGTTTATAGATTCACCTACTTGTTCTGACCAAATTCCCAGTCCACCTTCATAAAAAAAAACAAAGAGAATCTTTGATATGATGTGGAAGCACGTAAGTTTTTAATGTTTTTGAGCACTCAGTAGCTTTATACATTTTTTCAAACTCCCTTAGATTTGTATCTAAGTCTTTTCCAATTTTCTTCACAGAAAAGCGAATCAACACTACTTTGTCCATCGCTTTAAATGAGTTTATGTAAGGCAGCAAGAGAAGGCGACTAACTTTTTTTTATAAATTTCCTTTTCGTCTAACATGTCAGCCGATGTGAGTAGTTTGTAACAAGCGTTTCCCTCAAATACTCTTGCATGATAATTTTTCGTACATATAAATATATAATTTAGAAAGTTCAAAAGTAATGGAAAGTTTAAAAACATGAGCAGTACATAGTAA
>NC_046659.1:4629433-4631082 GCF_010883055.1 Belonocnema kinseyi | reverse complement strand
AAATTGACACAAAGATACCTTCCTTCATAGATAAACGTATATGTAATAAACGTCTTAAGTTGAACGGAAAATATATAAGTACAAAATTTCAAGTTTTTGTAATTTAAAATTTTTGAAATGCCTTAAAAAAGTTAAATAAACAAATAAGAATCTACACTCAAGTGATTTCGCTTTCTCATTATGCATATAATGAACATATGCCGGCAGTTTTTCTCCACATTTTCGCATCATTTAAATGGGCTTCCGTAGCACCGTGAGCCCGAATTCTCTCAGCACGCTTTTCATCAATCGCGACATGGGATGACTGAAGAAAAATCTCGAGACCACAAATCGACGAAGACGTGCTCTTTCGTAACGGACATATTTAAATTCATATAATATAATTAAACCTTAACGTGAAAATGTGAAGCTATCGATTCTCCTTTTTTCTGCACTTGTTCCAACATTTGCAGCCTCGAATCCGCGGGTTCCTCGGAGAGGAGTGTATGTGAGGAGTTGGGTGGTCCATTGGACGTGACGGAGGTTCTCGACATGAGCGCAAAAACAGAAGTCATGAGGGATCTAACTATTGTGGAGTGAAACATGGATCAGCAAATAAGGCTCATCAGGAAATTGAGGACTATCATCCTAGAAATGGATATCTTCTGCATTGAAAAGAATAACATGTGGTTGCCAAATCGGGAAGGAATGAAGGAAGCACGGAAGGTGGTGGACAAATTGTCGGGTACGAAGATCCATGCCAAATATAATAATGCATTTGCTCGAGGAGGTGTTGGCGCAGCCGCGGCTAAAAAACAGAGACTGGCTAGGGATAAGACACAGGAGAAGAGAAATACGAGCCAGACGGGGACTCAAATCGAAAAAGCTGTGGAGGTTTCCACTCCCTAAACTGGGAAGCGAGAGAGGGAGCCTTCTCGGCTGAGGGATCGAGCTACGCTGAGGTCCTAAAGGATCTCAAATTTAAGGTTAATACCGATACCCTCGGTGTAAAAATCAGGGGTGTTAGGAAGACCAGGCAGGGGGGCATACTCATCGAGGTAGCTCCCGAGGCAGACGGCATGAGAAAGCTCTCCTCTGTTATCCGCGAGGTAGTTGTTTCTCAAAATGCCATACGCGAGCTTGTCCCGCGCACGGAGGTTGAGGCCATGGACCTTGGAACAACGACGAGCGCGAAGGAAGGCGAGTCAATCTTGCAAAAAAGGTCTTCAGATGAACTCTGAAGGCCATCGTTAAGCCTACTGAAGAAATGGTGTCGAAATTAGAAAGCGAAGGACACCTAAAAATGGGGTGTGTCCTGTCGCTTGCGCAAAAAATAGAGGTCGTTAGATGATACCGCTGCCTCGGCTTTGGCCATAGAGCAACTAGCTGCAAGTGTTCGGATAGAACCAAAGGATACTGGAGGTCCGGAATGGAGGGTCACAAGTCTACGGAGTGCTCTTCTGCACTCCCTAGTGCTTCCTCTGCGCCGCACGAAGTGAGAGGCACCGAATCGGTCATCTGCCGAGGTCAATGAAATATTTGTCGTTTAGGGAGGCAAAATATAATTGGATATTATATATGTCGTGGTAATTGTAGTGATGCGGCTAAGATTTCCGCATTACCGAGAAGTGCGGACCCTTCTCGGCGTGTTTTTAAACATTTTTCACCAT
>NC_046659.1:4602149-4629333 GCF_010883055.1 Belonocnema kinseyi | reverse complement strand
TTTAATATGGAAAAATCTGAGTTTCGAGTTTTGATCAAACACTACTATCTTCGCAAAAAAACGATATCCGAGACCAAGGCCAAGCTGGATAAGTATTACCCGAATTCTGCACCGTCGATTGGAACGATTCATAAGTGGTTTACTGAGTTTCGTTGTGGTCGTACGAGCACAGTTGATGCTGAACGATCTGGGCGCCCAAAAGAGGTCACTACACCAGAAAATGTCGAGAAAATCCATGATATGATGTTGAATGATCCCAAAGTGAAATTGAGAGAGGTATCTAATGCTGTAGGCATATCATTGGAACGTGTGGACAATATCGTGCATTCAGTTTTGGGCATGAAGAAGCTCTGCGCGCGATGGGTGCCGCGTTTGCTCACAGTGGACCAAAAACGAATTCGTGTGACAACTTCCCAGTAGAATTTGGCATTATTTTCGCGTAAGCCGACTGAATTTTTGCGCCGATTCATAACCATGGATGAAACCTGGATCCACTACTACACTCCTGAGTCAACGCAACAGGCAAGAGAGTGGGTTCCACCGGGCCAAAGTGCTCCGAAGCGTCCAAATACGCAACAATGGGTCGGAACGGTTATGCCCTCCGTATTTTGGGATGCACATGGCATAATATTCGTGGACTATCTTGAAAAAAGTAAAACCATAACCGTAGCATACTATTCATCATTATTGGACCGATTGAAAATCGAAATCGCCGAAAAACGACCGCATTTGAAGAAGAAAAAACCGTTTTATCATCACGACAATGCGCCTGTTCATTCATGCTTAGTTGCACAAGCAAAATTGCATGAAATCGGCTTCGAACTGGTTCCTCAGCCACCGTATTCACCAGACCTGGCCCCCAGCGACTATTACTTGTTCCATAACCTGAAGAGATGGCTCACCGGTAAGCGTTTTTACTCAAATGAGGAGCTCATGGCTGAAACTGAGGCGTTTTTTGGAGACCTTCGATCGAGTACTTTTCGGACGGTATCTAAAAGTTATAAAATCGTTGGACTCGCTGTATCGACCTAAAAGGAGAGTATGTTGAAAAATAAAACCGACTTTGGCCAAAAAAACGTCTCCCTGTTTCATTGTTCAGGGACTTATCAGACTGCCTAGTATATATATGTATATGTATATATATATATATATATATGTATCCTTAGGATGCACGTGGTTTCCGCGCAGTTACTGCTGAATACGTCTACAAACTAAATAAGCAGTCGCGGTTAATGTCCCAGGCATGGTCCTGAAAGGAAAACTCCCAATCCAAGGCTTAAGAAACCGTACCGATGGCTGCTTGGTACCAGGGAATGGTGTTGCAACCGTTTCCTCTGGAATGCCGGACGATCTTTCAGAGTATATAGACTTATCCACGCATGTGGAGTCCAGCAAGGTGGACAAAACCGTTTCCTAGCTGCTTGTGGAAACAACAATGATAGCACCATAGATGTAAGTGGGGTTCAAGAAATCGAATGCGCAGAGCTGCCGACAGTGGGTCGGACCAAAATGCTGACTACCCAGGAGTTGGGGGAGCCAAAAAAGACAGAGCCAATACAATGCAGATGCAAAATTTCAGTACTTTGGGGTGGGCGGACCTACTGAGGGACGAACTGCTAGCGTGCGAATGGTATCCGGAAAAGGGGTGGACACCATTACTGAATATTGTAATATCACACTTTCGTACAATATACAACTAATTTTTACTGATACTCTTTGAAGTATAAAAGTATATCAACATTATGCATAATTTAGAAAGGTGTGTTATAGAAATGAAATATTATTATAAAACTATCAATACTCATACTCAACAAATACCTTGAATTAGATTTAGATTTTATAATCATATTTGATTTTTATTACTTACATTTCTACCATGTGCATAATGTTAAAATATTGTGGTATTCCAAAAAGTATTATTAAACGTTTGGGTACATTGTACAAAACTGTGATATTAAAATACTGAATTATGTATAACTTATCTTTTCAATTACCTCCATGGAAAATAAATGTTAACCTACTGAAGTAAAATAATTAAAACTCTAGTTGATATTAAAATATTATACTAAAAAGTTAGTCGCCCCGAAGCAACGCTATATATATTTCGTATCTATATTACTAGGCGATTTCATTAGATGAGACATCACTGGTCGACTCTACCTCTACTTACACTTTTTAGAAGAAATGGATGTGGAAACGAACCATGTTTTTCCAAAAGGAATTTCTCCCAACTGGGCATGTTTTCAGTGGAGGAAAAGCGATGATTTAGAACAAAGAGAAACATTTGCATCCAGGTTTGTCTTCAATCCAAAGATCTGGCTCAATTGGAAGACGCGATTCCTAGGATATCTCTGAAGAGTACGATCTCTGGACTATCAATTGTGGTCTGTAGGATGCAGTGAGAACTTTGGCGGATGCAAACCATAAAATAAGACTAACGGCTGATCGTAAAATCAAAAGGTGCATGCATTAACTTAATATAAAAATAGGCTGCACTCTCATTCAGTGTGTGATTGACTACATAACATCTGGCAGGACGTTGAAAAGCATAAATATCTTCAAGTAGCTGTGCAATGGGCTCATGAGACCTGAGGAGAAATGCCCACCTATCACTACCGAAAAAGTCAAAAAATTATTAAGAGGTATGAAGAAATATTCCGCTTCAAGACAACATGGTATCAAAAGAGCTTCTTTTGGAAGAAGTTTCCTATAACCCACCAGGTTTGTTCCTCATTTTTACCCACTATTTAAAGTCGGAAGAGCCTATTCCGAATTGACTCTAAGAATTACAGGCCAATAACGTGTTTTAACACACTGTATAGGATCTGCACAGCTCTACTAAATAATAGGATTGTTCGGACAATTTGGCCTGTGTGACAAAAGACGTACGAAAAACGCGGCTCCAAGAAAGGCGTAGCAGAATGTCGGGAGAATCTTCTTGTCGATACTTGCATCTACAATAACGTAGCATCGTACTCACGCTACCTGTCCATGACCTGGTTAGACTACCGGAAAGCTTAAAGCTTGAAAACTTGAAGTTTCATCTACACATAGAGAGATGCATAGAGAGAATCTGATGCTCCTTAGGAAAACTAGATTTACTATTTCATCTGGAAACATTACGTGACAATTAACAGTGTAACCCGTCAGAGAGACGTCTTTTAGGGTGACACTATGAGCCCTCTCTCTTTTGCCTCACACTATTACCAGTATCTCTCGCACTTCGGTATTACTAAGGACTTTCCTGTGGAAAACCTGGGCAGAAGGACACTCATGTATTTTACATGGATGGTCTCAAGATATCTGCTACAATTGCAGTGCAACTGAATCTAGCTCTATGGGTTGTCGAGAACTATACTTCTGAGATTTGAATGGAGTTTTAGTTCAAAGAATGTGCCAAATGCCTTTGAAGCGAATGCTACCTACTGGAATTTTCAAAGACCCTGAGCTCGTCGACAGAAACGCTATACGATATCTCAGCGTTTGAGAGACATACCAGTGCTTTGGCATGTCAGAGTTCTTCAAGGAACATGCTTGCGGTCCCGGCACATTCTTTGAACTAAAACTCCATTCAAATCTCAGAAGATTGCGCAATGCTGATTCTGGAATGTCTTCACAACAGGATGCAAATGGACAAGATCTTCTTAGAATATCTTTAGAAGATCTTTTTTCAGAAAAATATAGATGAAAAATTTTTAGGAAATACGAAGAAGTCAGCAACGGACCATTCAAAGTTAGTGTTGGGCCAGCACTGGATATCGCTGCTGGCACAATATTATTGCAGTAGGAAATTCCCCATGGGCGGGAGTACTGCGTCAGTGCTAACTAGTACCGTACTGCTAAATTCTAACCATATGACAAAAAATTTATTTAAAAAATAAATATTAATTTAATTGGAGTATTTTGTCTGCAGATATTAATTGTCATGTTTAGAGTAAATTGTATCATTGATCCGTGAGGGCAACCGAGCTGGGCCCTCTGAGGGTGCCCCTATGAAATTTCCATATTGTCAGAGTTCGAATTTTAAACAATTGTCATCGAATTTTGTCCGAAATTCACTGTTTGTAAGTCTAAACTCATGAAACCTTAAAATAAGTGCAACTTTAGAGGTGGATTTTGCAAAAGTATTTAATCGAGATTGAGTTGGCTTGCTTCTTTTCAACTTGAAAATCATTTCAGTAAATCTCGTTTTCCGTATTATAAATTTAGTGTATATAGATTTAAAAAAATTTTAAATAGCAAAAATGGTTGAAAACGATAACGATGCCGTTGTGGATAATTGGAGTCAACTCATGCGTAAAAGTGCACTAGTAAAAATCTGAGATTCGATTCTCAAACATTTCAAGACAAACGTGATATTCTGATCGCTGTGTCTCTAGAAGCACCGAAAGTTTTACACTATATGCAACACTATATATTCGCATTAGAATCATAGCTGTACATAGTAATTGATTTTCAGTAGGATTTACTAAATAAGGTCCGTTTAACAAACTTTCTTTATTGAAATGAATAAAATAAAGATTTATGTCAGATTTAATTCTATTTATCTAGTAAACAATTATTTATAGATATAGAAATGATCTGATCTAGTAACCACAACTGTACTCGAGGAATAGTTTCTAGTGCGATAATACTTTTAAATATCTTCCAACATACTTCACGAAAGTTATTTCTTTTTTAAAAATTCATCAGTCACTATATTCACATGATGCAATCAGGGTCTTCAAGCTGAAGCGTGTTTCACCAGGCCAAAGTTTTGGGTAGATAGCTCAAAGCCCTGTCACTGAGTGGCCACATCCACCACACGCACAAAACTGACACAGGTTGTAAATCACTAAAAATAATTATTAAATATATTTCTAATGGTGTCGAGTGCAGTCAGAGCATTTTTTAAACACACAACGTCCATTTTGTTAACCGAATATTCTTGAAAAATGGAGAGAAACATATTTTTTAAGGGCACTGACATTATCATACCCATTCATCCCCTCATAAATTAAACAAGGCTGTCGATTTCTCCAGTAAATTCAATAATTTTAATTTCATCACGATTATGAATAAAAGAGCCAATAAAAATATTAAATAAATACATTTATTGGTGGTGTGGTCATAAAAAATAAGGATGTGCATTTTATAAAATTCGCAATATTAGTTCTCTAAAAAGTAAATATTATATTTTAACAAAAAAAAAAATATATTGGTCGTAAAGGTTCGTCTTCGACATCTTTTCGGCCTTCTTCGAAAGAAGAAAATCGCTGAGCACACCAAACCCTTCTAACCTTTTACGCCTCTGCCAGAAAAACAACACGAGCTATATAGTCAAAACTGTGAACATATGATCGTGACGAGTGTACCAACACAACAAAACAAAAAATTTAAAACTTGAATGTACATAGCCCACGAAAATTGAAAAATCACCTTACTTTTTGAACACACCTCGTATTCGTTATATGCTGTTTTTAAGATTAGATTCTTTTTATATTTAAATCTGGTGTATATTGCTGATTAAATTTTTAGGACATACCGGATGATGTATGCAGGCGAACAGGATGTGCCGCAGCATGGGCCGGTCCTAATAAAGTTGGCATTTATGCTTACAAACACGTTGATGTAAATTCTCAGGGTAAGCACGTTATTATTTAAAACAAACATGCCCAGATAGGGGAAATTCCCGCCGGTAACACATTTTTTGCTTCCATCTTTATTTCATGTAGAGAGCGGGTGTAGCCGTAGAGGCGTGTGGCCATCTCTCATCCTTGACGTCACGATGCCCTGTAGATACGAAATATCTGTCGGGGTGCTTGGGGGCGAATAATTTATCAATACAAAATTTTAATAATGACTAAAATTTTAATTATCTTATTTTAGTACGTTTACGTTTATGCCCCCAAGCACCCTGACATATATTTCGTATCGCTGGGGCTACGTGATTACAATAGAGGAGAAATAGTACCACCCCTCTGCGACTACTCCCGCTCTACAGAAGAAATAATGGTAGAAGCGAAAAATGCGTTCCAGCGGAAATTTCTCGCATCTGGGCATGCCTGATCTAAAATATAGTAAGCTTGTATGAACTACATTACTTTATACAAGTTTCTGTTACAGATACTCTGAGCAACGTTGGACCTTATGATGCAAAAGTTCACTTTTTATCGCCGGAAGTTATATTATTTACTCCCGTTTTACGAAAATTAGTAAACGAAAGTAATGGTGTTTTCTTGTCAGTTCAAAAACTTAAGTTCTTTACTTCTGGTGATAGCAGACCAGAATTGCTGAAGCATAGTAAGAGATATCGTTCTATTTTGAGAGCATGTATTGAAAGTCTTCAGGATCTCAGAGAAAAGTTGATACCTACGGAAAAATCAATGTACGAGAATTTTCTTACAATATTTTACAACATCGAATGCGTGTGGCATTTAGCAGAAATATTGTACGTGGATGTTATACCAGGTATAATTTTTTTATATACATTTTAAGCTTAAGCGTTTAAATATTTTATTCTAATTTTTTTACCTTATACTAATTTTCAGGAGATGTAGTTCTTCCTCATTTATTAGAATGGATTCGATTTCATTTTCCATCCCGCGAGCTTATGGCAATAAAAATTTTAGCAGAAAAATCAATCGGCGCTGATCTCGAGAATATCAATTATTGGGAAGTCGTGATGGGGTGCGCGTTGCATGGAAAACTAGATGTTGTCAGAGCTCTTTTAGCATTGAATAGTAAGGCAGAACGTTCTGCATTTATTGCAGCTGAGAATGCGCTCAGATACATGCCAGTTTACGACATTTATGGAGGTTATTCCGTAAGCGAGTTCACTCTACGATGGAAACATTGGCAGCTAGATCTGTCTTCGAACATCGAAAGGAAAACTTTTTCCATTGAACCTAATTTAGAAGCTCTTATGAAGGTAATAGACTCTTTTCTTAATTATAATATTTTAAAACTTATCAATCATACCCCGTAGCTTTTTATAAAGAACTACGTGAAGACAGTTATAAGTAGTTGCTGCGGAGAACACTTATTGTAGACTTTTATTATCATATTTTCCTAAGTAGATTAAATATTTTGCGCGCGTGTTATACAGAAAAGTAATTATTAGCCAGATAATTGTTTTATTGTGAGTAACCAGGGCTGTTAGAATATTTATTGAAACCCCAGACCCCAGTGTAGTCCCCATAATATCAGACGTAATTGTACTGTGAAGTTTTTCAGAATGATTGAAGATAGATTTAAAGAACATATAAATAATATTTAACACATGTTTAATTATTAAAAATAATTAATTGAAACCAATTTTCTAGTGAATCAGTGTGTTTTTTGCCCATGGGCCTCAATAGTTTTAAAAATGGTGTAAAACTTGGTAAACTATAAAGTTTTCATTTACGACAGTTTTTTGTTATTAAACACCATTCTAATAGTAAAGCAGATCCATTTTAGAACCAAATGATTGTTGACGACAACAAACTGATACGCTGGAGTATTCATTGAATTCAATTGTTTATAACAATTTTAAGTATAATATTTATGTTCTTTAAATCTATCTTCATTAAATCTGACCAACAGCGAGTTCGAGTCATTCGTTCAGAGATAAAAAAAATCGTATTCTTGAAATGGCCAATTTTGAGCCAAGGCCCTTGCTTGGAAATTGGTCTGAATATTTTCTCCGCCGACGACTGTGTAATATCATGAAATTTACATGAAATTAAAGACCATCATGTTATATGATCCCTACCTACCAGTCCCCTGCAACGACTTCGATAGTATTGTTATTGCAAGGGGCTCGTACCATACGCTTAAGTAAATGAGTATGGTTATCCGGAACGTGAAGCGCAGGTGACGCTAGGAGTTTTACAAGCCTGTATTTACATTTTTTAATAATAAATTGGAGTACAATTAGGCATTTATTTGTTTAGAAAGAGTATCTTTAATTGAACTTCTCCGGATAAAAAGGGGATACGCGTGGATTCAGCCTGAGAAGTATTGTCCTGAAAGTAAATTTTAAAAATCGTACGCATTTTAATTTTAAGAATTGATTCTTGCAGAGAATTTTAAGACGCATCTTTTTTTTATTTTACAAAAATTTTTAAGTTTGATAGTTTTTGAATAAATTGGTAAAAAATAAATTTTTCAAAAACAAATAATTTCAATCTTTTTTCACTTAAACTCGTCCTAACTTAGCCAATTTTGGAATTTTTTTGATTCTGTTGACAGTAAATAACGTGTTAAAGTCTTCTTGAAATATTCGGGAAAGAAAAACGTGAATATTTTTATAAAGAAGAAAGTTGTTACATTTTCTTCAAGACTTTGCAGAAATCATGAATTTTAACCATCAAGCAATTCGTTTATCAAGCGAATTTCAAGCAACGGAACACTTCCAGTGACAAAGTTGTTGATTAAGGTTCAAAGAAGTTTTCTGAAAAGGTTTAGATCCATCGCATTAACGGTTGAAAAATTATGAATGTTTTAAATTACAAGCAGAAGTCTTGACGCTGCCTTCATGCCTATCTCTTTTTTCTACCTCGATTCATTTTGAGATTCTTTCTTAAATTAGTAGGGAAATAAACCTGTCTCAAAAATAATACTTTTGCAGGTATTCTAAGAAATAATCCATGCATATATTCATATTATTCATATTATATCTTATATTCTGTAATGTAAGACATTCATAATTTTTTAACCATTAATGCGATTGATCTGAAATTTTTCAGAAAACTTCCTTGAACCTTAATAAACAACTTTGTCACTGCAAGTTTTTCGTTGCTTGAAATTCGCTCGATAAACGAAGCGCTTGAAGATTGAAATTCATGATTTTTGCAAAACCTCACAAAAAAATTAACAATTTTTTTGTTTATTAAAACATTTACGTTTTTCTTCATCAGCTAGTTTCAAAAGACTTGAAAATGTAATTTAGTATTAATTACATTTGACAAATTCTGAAAATTGACTGAGTTAGTGCGAGTTAAAGTGAAAAAATATAGACATTTTTTGTTTTAGAAAAATCTCGTTTTTATCAATTACTTGAAAAACAGTTAAACCTACAAATATTTACTAAAGGAAAAAAGATGTGCTTTAAAATTCTCTACGAGTAGCAGTTCTTGAAATTAACATTCGAACGATTCTAAAAATTGACTTTCTGGACAATGATTCTCAGGCTGAATCCACGCGCATCCCCTTTTGATCCGGAGGGGTTCAATTGTTTTAATTTCGTTATTAATATGTATTTGCATAAATTGCATTGATAATTATTTAAATATAGAGTTTTTTAAATAAATTCAATATTTGACTTGTGAAATAATTCGTGTGATAATTTAAGGGCTGTGTCAATAAGATTTTTAACTATGGAAATTTTATTTTGTATTAGATGGTCAGAGAAAAAATTTAAGTATCTATCAGAATAAGTATCTTTACGATACAAATCTGTAATGATATTACCTGAATCAGTCTTTATAACTTTAACATTTAAAAAAGGAGTGGAGTTATTACTTTCAATCACATGTGTGAATTTAACTCTAGGGTGATAAGCATTAAATTGGTTTATAACATAAAGTAGTTTATCTTTCGGTAAAATAATAAACGTGTCATCAACATATCGATAACATATGAGTAAAGGAAAATCTCAATTTTTTATGACATTGGATTCTAAATCTTGCATAACTAAATCGGCTAATACTGGAGAAATAGGAAGTGGTCGAAGTGGACAATTCGGTTCATGAACTTTAAGTAAACCATAAATTCGACGTATGTTAATATCATGAACTGATATATCTGTACGTAAATTATCTTTATGCAAATAACCGTTAATTCGCCAAGAATTTAAACATTTTTAAAGTTTCACTTTTTAATTCTTCCTTTGGATTTTTATTTAGTTTTTCATATGTTGTATTATCATTTAATAATTCTTGCATTTTTTATTATATGATTCCTTATTAATAACAACTGTAATATTTCTTTTGTCAGCACGAATAATTAATAATTGTTTATTATTCGGGGTTTTTAAATATTCTGGGCAAAGAATCTATCAACTTGAGTAATTTTATTATTCTGTAGAAAATTGGTGTGATGTGTTAATCATTCTATGTCTTATCAAACCACGATTGTCTGTATTCTTAATTAATCGTATATACTCGATATAATATGGAACTTTTATATATACGACTCTATTCTAATGAGGAAAAACTATAGTTTTCGACATGTGGAAGAATGTGAATAATGGATTCTTTCAACACCTAAATCTTATGGTCTGAAGTATGTCATTTTTAACATATCACTCATTGTTTTATTTATTAATTGATTGCATTAAAAAAAATCGTCAAGACTGATTGTACATACTGGGAAATTCCCCTGCAAACTGTTAAGAAAGCTCCACTCTCACAAGGTTGCCTTCGACATATTGGGCTGTAAGCATCCTATGCCTAAAAGAAAAATGAGCTTCCTCAATTTGTATTGATAATAAAAAAATTATAACCTAATGAATTATACCCCGCCGAGATTGTTTTCGCGTTGGCGTCGCGGTTCACAGTGGGATAAAATAAGAAAACGTGGGAAAAAATTATTATCTGGTAAAGGTTATTGTTTTAAATAAATTAAATTAACAAACACTCTACATTATGGATTTTTCATTTTCAAACTACATTTTTACGTTTAAATTACTTGCTTTTATTAACAAAATGATGTTCGATCATGAAAATTGTTAATCCGATATCTTTGATTAATTTGATAAACAAACGCCCATCGTAGACGTGTAAAGGCAGAGAGAAATAATATTTTCTCTCAATAATGTTAAAATTGGTTTTTTAGTCATGTTTAATGATACAAATGTGTAATCCGATATTTTAAAATAATTTTATGAACAAATTATATAAATAAATGCCTAGTGTGGTCTTTTGAAGGCAAAAAGAAATCGTATTTACTTTTAATTTTCTTTAAATGAAGTCCTCCGTGATGTTCAGTAATAAAATTTGCCATCCCATATTTTAAAATAATTTTCTGACAACTTCTACAAACAAATGCATAGTTCTGACGTTTAAAAGCAAAAATGAGCCTTTTCCCTTAATTTTTTGACTTTATGTCACCAATGATGTTTATTCCTGAAATTGTGTTATCCGTTATTTTTTCTCAATTTTGTAAACTAGTTCTATGAACAAATTCCCAGTGTCAATGTGTAGAGGCAGAAAAAAATCTCTTCTGCGTGATTTGCCTTAAGTTATGTGGACAGTATTGTTTCACAATGTTAACCCTCAGTCAGTCCCATACTACATTTCTGGAGGCCTGTGGAAAATATTTGTCATGAGAGTTGACGGTCGCCGTGTGGCGGCGCTAGCTATGCAGTTAGGCTAGTATTCAAATAATGCACAGTGAAAATGTTTTAAAAAATGTTTGTTAAATAAAAATAATGTTTTGATAGTTCTGGGTAAAATATAATAATCGTTAGGATTTTTAAAAATCTTTTCCATTACAAATAATGTTCGAAGATCTTAAAATTCACTGCTTGTAGGCGTAAATCCCAGTGCATTCCTACTAAGCACAACAAATTATTATTCATGCGCACTTAAATTAGACATATAATTCTTTATGTAATTTTTAATATCTGAAAAAAATACTCTAAATTTTATATTATTTTATATTATATTATCTAATATGTGTGTGTGTTTCTGTGATTTTTTTATTTAATAATTTTAATTCATTTCGAATTTTCAAATATTTTAATAAACTTATTATGTGTTTTAATTAACGCAATTTGTTTCCTTCTTTATTATTTATTTATTATTATATTATTTATTATTATTATTTAATTGTATTATTCTTATTTATTAATATTATCATACGTTATTTCAAGTTGAAAAAATGAACCTTGTTTATGAACTATTTAGAGTTTGATGTTTTTCTTTTTCTCTTTAAGTGAAACTTGCATTTTTCATTCAATTCTAATGCTGAAGCCCTTATATTTTATTTTTGAAAAGATTCTCTGCCAATCTCATTGGTACGTTTTTATTTTTAAAAAAATATTTGTGAAAACCTATTGATTACAAAAATAACGATATTATAATCCCTAAATAAAAGTTTTTAAAAATAAAAACGTACCAATAAGATTTGCAGAGAAAATTTTCCATTTTATAAATCATTTTTAACTTTTATTTTTTAGCTTAAAATAACTTTAGTGCATATTTAATTTAAAAACAAGTATTATCATTCTGCAAAATAAAAAAAAAATTGTCCTAAAATCTTCCAGAAAAAACTTTAAATTTTTCTAAAAATCTAGAGAATATTGGTTGTTTCTTTAAAAACCTTTCCAAATTCATAAAGAGCTTCTTTTTACAAAATTGTAAAATTCTACATTTTTCTCAAAATTTGTATAATTTCCAAATTAACCATTATTTTGAATCTTTCTAAGATAACTAAACGTTCTAAACGTCTTTCAAGATTTTTGTTAAAAATTTTCAAAGACTTCCAGATTCTTTATCGAAAATTTTTTTGAAATACTTTGAAATCTTTTAGAACATTATCCTGAAGTTAATTTTTTTAAATAAAAAATCATTTTAACATTTTTCTGCGAATCTAAACAAAATTTTTTTCATTCTCTTGAAACCTTTCATAATTTGAATTCAGCTTCCTTTTTCAAAATCTTTAAAAATCTACATTAAAAAAAAAAGTTTTCAAGTTTAAAATTATTTTGAATTGTTTGAATACTTTTACATATTTATTAAGCATAACAGAATTTTGCTGTTGTAATTTTGTAATTCTGAATCAATTTTCTTTTAGAATCCCTGTTTAAAAATAAAGAAATCATTTGAAATTTGACCATAAAACTTGAGACCATTTTACTTCTACAAATCAAAAAAAAAAAAAAATTCGAAAAGTTGATAATTTTTTTCTGTAGATTCGATTAGGATAATTATAATCAATAATTGAAAATCGAAATGCCCTTACAGCTGAGAAAACATCAGTGTAATATGGATAAAATAGCAATTTGCGAATTATTTTGAAAACTTAGTTCCTATGATGCGACTTCTTTTCTACAATAAGACCCTAAGTTCATGTTTAATTTAAAATCAAGTATAATGCAAATTTTGTTTACATCTTAAATCTTAAGCTCAATATTATGAAAAGAGTTATGCCGAAATGGAAATTTTTAAACATGAAAATTTGAAAATATATTAAGATATCATTTTTTTATAATCTAAATTACAAAGACGTTGTTTTGGAATTATATTAAATAATGCCCATTATTCATAGTTAATATGAACAAAAATAATATTTTTAAAAAGATCAAAACTTTAAAAACAAGATGATATACCCATACACTTTATATGTAACAACGTTGCCACCACACTTCAGTTTACTATCATTCCTTTAAATAGCTTTTTCCATTCTTTAAAAATATTTTGATCATTTGGTGCTTTGTAAAATTGAATTTTATAAGCTTTAGGGAATATTTGATCTAAGAGCAGTTTTTCAGTTTCTTCTACTTAGAAAATGAAAAATGTCGCAAACATCACTCAAAAAACTCAACGATTATTTAACACTATCAGTAAACTACTTTTACTTTGTTATTAAATGCAATGTTATTATTTTACAAAAGATCTTTGATTTTGCCATGCATTTGCAACGATCATAGGCCAACTGCTAACCTGGCGCCGCCATACGGCCACCGTCAACAAATAGTACATTTTCAACTCAGAGTTCCATGGGGCTGCCGTCAGTTACCCCACTGAAGTCAAATTAACCCAAAAGGTTTTTAAAAATGTCATTTCTGTATAGGCTAGGGCGGGGGGGGGGGGGAGACTATGGTCCATGCTGAACCCATGATCAGACTCAGTTCGGTTAGTGACGCAGAAAGTGCGAGTTTAAAAGTTTGATTTGTGCGTGAGTAAATTCTTTATTTAAATTTTTTTGTATCTAATAATCAAATAAAAGTAGGTTTTGTGTGACAAGCCAGAAAAATGTGCTTTACATGGCAGTATGGATAAATGAAGGTCAGACAATCGGCGGCGCCACTAACGAAAAAGAAAATATCATATAATGACATTATAATGACTATTCGTATTTGTGAAAACAGGGCGCGCTAGCTTGCCGTCAACTCAGCGCACCCTCTAAAAAAATCATGAAATTAAAAAAATGACTAGGTCAGATTTTTTTGCTATTCTCTGCTTTACAATGCGCTATGAATCGCTTTTGTAAAATCAACTCTTATTTGAAAAGAGTTGCCCCCTGTAATAAAAAAAAGTATTAAAAAATGACTAGGCTATTTTATTTTTCTATTTATCTGCCTTCCAATGTGATATGAAACACTTTTTTAAAATAAATTTTTATTTTTAAAAGCTGCAAAAACGTATTTAAAAAAAAGAAACTACCTAGATGGAAAATACTTTAAAAATATTAGCACAGTATTTTCAAAGCATAACTGAGGAGCAAAATTATTCTTCACCCCTAATCGCTACAAAAACAACCCCTGTATTTGTATCCGAATACAAACCTGCAGACTGATGCCAAAAATCGTATACATTAACTGTTAGGAGTTTTGTGCTCTTTCTTTATTTTCCAATGACATATGAATCGCTTTTGTAAAATTAAACCTTATATAAAAAAGCAACACCTTGTAATGAAAACACGTATTGAAAAAAAGTAGTTATCTACATAGATGGAACTTACTCATAAAATAGAAAAATGTTACTTTTAAGCATAATTATTTCTCACCCCTAATCTTTACAAAAAGAACCCCCATAATGTATAAGCTAAAATTGCAACATCTGTTACAAAATTATTTTCCAGTCTATGTGTGTATATTCGAAAAATATAATTTACCTTTTTCGATGCATCTTTTAATGCCTTTAAGGCCATGTGATAAGTGTAACAGCTGATCAAGTCAGCCCTAAGATCAATATTTTTTTACCCATATTGAAAAATAAAAGTTTAAATAACGCGGAAATTTTTTCGGGAAATATTAATAAATATTAAAGGATCGTTTGTGGCCTTGCAAAGAGTTTGCGGAAGAAAAAAGTTTATGCAAATAATGATTATCGACGGACACATTTAGGTTTCACAGCAGAAGTTTGACTTTTAACTTTCCCTGACTATAATCATGCAATCTGTTTTACACACAGACCCCTAGAAGTTCGAAGTTGTCTACTCGCTGCGCTAGTGCGGCTTTGACATAGCTGATACCAGACTGATACGTATGTCAGACCAAATATGTTTATTTGCATTTCAAGTGCAAAAATTAGTTTTTGCATTATTGGTGCATAATGTTCCTGAGCGATTTTTGTTGTTTTGTCCCACTTTGATAAATATAAACCTCATAATTAGCCCATTGACAACATTGCAAATTGCTGGCAGGGTTTGACGACAACACGGTCGGTATTTCTCCAAAATAGAAATTAAAAAAAAAACTTTTTCACTATTCTAATTATTTAGGACCAGAGACAAATTCTTGCATACCTTATGTTTATCGTACCAAATTTTTTACACGATATCTCATTCCGTGTGCACGTAAGTTGGGAAAGAAAACTTCCACTGGTGTTTTCTTAAAAGAAAATTTTTTCTCAAAATTTCTACCGGAACAAAGCAGATACATGGACTTTATTACCTCCTCTTTCATTTCCCAAACTTTCAGAGCGATACCTCATTTCGTTTAGACGTAAGTTAGGAAAGAAAAATCGAAAACCAGGTTTGGTCACGTGACCCTCTCGTCACATGGCCTTAAACAACTTCCAACACAAAAATTTTAAACGAGAAAAATCCATTTTCATATAACTGCTGGGCATCTACATTTACGTTCTGTACATAATTTTCACATAATATTAAGTCGCCAATTTATTATCTTCTTCAAATACAGAGTCGTGGGGTTTCTGCTAATAAATATTCAAGATTCGAACTTGTGAAAATTCGATTTTATTAAGTTAGTTCGGTTTTTTGATTTTTTCAGTGGGTTAACATGGTAAGGAATTACGTTTCAACAGCCCCAGGAAACCACCCCTAACGTGAAATATGAATTAGTTTGATAAGAAGGTCTTTGAGAATCTTTTCGACTCTGCTACTATCAAAACTTCTCAAAATTTCGAACATATCCAGGTATATCAGTTACCTGGGTTTTCGACAGACCCCATGCTCTGAGGTATGAAATTCTAGCATCCCCCAAAAAAATACCCTTGTCGCAAAATTGGTCTGAATTTGATTGGTAGTGGAATATGTACATTTTTGGACACCTACATAAATGAAACCCATATACTCGACCTTATTTGGATAGATCGGTGACATGATTTTTTTATCGACTCAGTGTTGTAAGGAATCAAGGTTTAGTATCCCCATGAAACTACCCTTATCGCAAAATTCATCTGAACTTGATAAGTGGTACACTGTGTACATTTCTGAACAACTGCATTAGGGAAACCCATACAAGTTCAACATTATCCAGGTAGATCGTTCATTTGATTTTTTTATCGACTCAATGCTGTAACTGATCAAGTTTTATTAACCCGAAAAAACTGCCCTTATCGTGAAGTTAATCGTAATTTTATTGGTATTATATGACAATTTTGTACAGAACAAGACGCATTTTTTTCGAATGTGATTTGGGCAAATGTTTCTCATAGATAAAAGATCAAAGATAAAACACAGATAAAAGCCAAAATGTATTTTAAAACACACATGTAGAACCCCAGCATCCCTATTCACAAAAGTGATTTTTAGGATTTTAAAATGATTTCAACTTATCTTTAAAAATAGTTTTAATAACTATAAGAGAAAATTAACACACCTAGGCTGAAAAATAAATTTGATGAGAAATAATTATGATTAAAAATACCATGTTACTATTTTAGGAGTAAGTTCCATCTATGTAGATATCGACTTTGTTCAATGCGCGTTTTCATTACAGGGTCTTTCTTTTTTATAGAAAGGTTAATTTTACAAAAGCGATTTATATGGTATTATAAATCAAAGAAAGAACACAAAAATTACGAGCACAAAAATCCCAAAAGTGAATGTATACAATTTTTGGCATCAGTTATAATTTTGCTCCTTAATTATGTTTTAAAAATACCGTGATAATATTTTGTAAGTATTTTCCACTTAGATAGTTTCCTTTTTTTAAATATAGATTTGCAGCACAGGGGGTTGCTTTTTAAAATAAGGATTGCTTTTACAAAAGTGTTTATATCACATTGGAAAGCAAAAAATAGAAAAAAAATCTAGCCTAGTCATTTTTTTAATACTTTTTTTCATTACGGGGGGTAATTTTTTAAAATAAGGTTTGATTTTACAAAAGCTATTCATAGCTCATTCTAAAGCCGCTGAGTTTTCTGGCCTGATTAATTAACTAAAGGATATGTTTCCAAACTGTAAATAAAGAAATAACTACAAATAAAAAACTAAGAATCGAAATATATTTTTAAAGAATGTACATTGAAAAAATATTTATATATGAAATAATTATGCTTTTCGGAACCGGGAATTATGCCACCTATATGATCTAAAAGTGTGACTCTCGAGCTTTTAAAATCACCACATATAAACAGTTTTATCTTCATTTAACTTAGAATTACAATTTCACAATTTTTGTTTTACAATTTTGGTATCAGAAATGTTTCTTAGAGCACAAAAGAACATTCCATTACAAAAAAATTTACTTTATTTTAACGATTTATCGCTCAATACAAAACTGAAAGCACGGGCCGGTTCTTTTGACCCCCATAGAGTAACAGTGCCTATGAAAATGCGTGGAGTAAATAAGGATTCATTTGATCATAAATTAATTTTATGAACGCTAGGCTAGCATACGCCGTCACTACCTTTTGTATTGCAATTTTTGAAATTATTATTTTATTTTGTTTGAATAAACATTTCCATAACGCTTTATAATTTTATTGTGTATTATTATATTTTTAAATTTTTTTGAAAATTTTTTTGAAGTAGAAGGAAGTACAGTTTATGATAAGAGTCGTGCAATAATTTCAGAAATTTTTGATATCAGAATCTGTGAATCGCAAGTTCAGCGTTGAACAAGAAATCTTATGTGAAATAATTATCAATAGTTTCATTCTAGTTACTCTCTGGCATGAAATTTATGAGTTTATTATTAAATTTATTCATGTACTTATGTTGCATTTTTAAAACTAATAATATTTAATTTAATGTAATATTTTTTCTTAAATAAAGATATTTGTAATAATTAAAAGAACCCGCATAGGCAAACCTGGATTAAAAAGCTATCATATTAGCGCACGCAAATAGTTATCTAAAACAATATCAAATATTATTATAGTTGCTTTTAAGAATGCTACTTTTCTAGGATATCATCCTAAATTTATCCTAAAAAAATATTCTTAAAAGCGGCTATAGTAATATTGTAATATTATTTTTAACATTTCCCACCAGGAGATCGTGCAGATCACCAGGTGAATAAAAAATGTCGGCTCGATATCTAGGTATTATTTGCTTAAATTTCATAGGTAAGTTTCTCACCAACGAAATTCAGTGAACGTGGAACGAATAATTTCAGTAAGCCAGTGACAGCTTCATAAGGGCGGCTAGTTTCGCTAAAATTTGGTGAGCGTAGCACAAATGTTGTTGGAGAGCCCAGTCCTAGCCAATTCGTTGAAAGAAAGATCTTTTAAATTGAATATTTTGCAACTGTCTATTTTCAAAAATCAAGAATTTTCAATTGTAATTTTTGAAAATGGTAGAATTCTAAATTCCAATGCAGAAAAGAACAGGGGAAAGAAGTGAAGATAGAATATTAAAAAATAAAATGTATTTCATTTTTTTTTAATTTATGTACTGCAGTTAAGTAACATTAGGGAATTAAATTGAAAAACTGAAGGCTTCGCTAAATTAAAGCTTACAATCTCCTGCTTAAAATGAGATCAAGAAATAATGAAATATTTGTTTGTTCTCGAATTATAATTCAAAATGCGTAAGCGTGTTCAAGACAAAAATTGGTAGGTACATTGGTTTCGTCTTGGGTACGCTTATCGAGCTTAAATCGAGACAAAATTTGTGATTGACCTGGTGATCGGTATGATCTCCTGGTTTTAATATTTAAAACAGTACAACAATATACATAATTATAGTCTCTTTTAAGAATATTCATTTTTTTATGACTTTAGGATGTCCTAAAAAATTAGTTTTCTTAAAAGCGACTATAATAATATCCTTATATTATTTTAAATAGGTATTCGTGCGAGCCAATATGATAGGTCTTTAATCAACGTTTGCGTATGTGGTTTCTTCAACTCATTATAAGTATATTTATTTGCGAAAAAATTAAATTACAGTTAATATGCATAATTTTGAAATGATAATATACGTATATAAATAAATTAAATAATATTTTCACAGAGGCTGATATGAAACATCATAAAATTGTTGCACAAGGCTCTAGTCAAAATCTAATCTTAAAAAATGTAAACAGAAGTTATTGTGTGTATGATAGTCCACTGTCTATTAAACAAGCAAACGACTTTACCGTAAAGTAAAGTTCGACCGTAATCATTCGTGGGCCTCGTTCGACTCAATTTAAGTGAAAGTGAATAAGCATTCTGACGTTTTTTAAAAACTTTCTAACTTAATTCATTGCTAATATAGCCACGAAGAAAGTGATGGGTTTTTTTATACAATTTTTGTATTAAACTGAAGATTTTGGCCGGTACTGTACACATCTCAAAACATCACAATTATTAATATATATATATAATTATAATAGAGTTATTTCAAAAATAAATACTCATTTATTATATAAATTATATCCAATATTTAACTACACAACCTTCCTTGAAGTAAATAATAAATTTATGTTACTTAAATAAATAAAACAAATCAATATTTTCATTGAAATATTAATAGCATATTACGATATAAGGCCATAAAGGTGGATTTCTTAGCGTGCTGGATATGGGGCATGGGCTGCGCCTCGGCTCCATATCCCGCAAGCCTGAGCATCCACCATTTCTGGCCGTGAGTCGTACACTATTTTTCTTCGTCCTAAACCGAAAGTACGTTTAATAAATTAATATTATTGAACATAATAGTGCTGCTAGATGCTATCTTGTACGCGACTACATAAAAGCTACTGCTTTAACTTTTGCGGCCCGCGGCAGCGCACCCTGTAGGCCACTTTACGTAGCACGACGCGCAGATTTTAATCTCTGCTATTAAATGATTTATCATATGGCGTACATAGAGATTTGATTCCCGCCCGACTTCTGTTAAACTGAGGCGAAGCCGAGGTTTTCCTGGCTGGGGGGGGGGGGATCAAAAACACAGACTAATGAAGTAGAAATAAACGCACGAAATAAGTAAATAAACACACAGAGAGCACTACAAACTGCAACGAAATACGAAGTGATGTTCGATATTTGCAGGTTATAGAATGAGTGCGAACGCGAGTCTACCTAGCGAGTCTACCTACCTTACTCATACCTACCTGGCGAGCCATGAAAACATAGCACACAATCAGAAGCGCGCATTAATCGAGCAAGCCACAAAAACTGTCCTTCCCTACTTAAAAACGATCCGGAAAACATGTACTTTCGGGCATAGGATGGCGAAAAATAATTTTACTTTATATTTTTTTTACATTTGAAACTAATTCCAGACAAAATATGTTTACTTAATTTTTAAAATTGAATTCAGATTCTCATTTCACCTGATTACCAACATTTAAAAAAATTTATAATTTAAATAGAGAATTGACATGCAGGTTCCTCCCAAGTCCGAAGATCTAGCTGACATGGATCCCTCCCTTCGTGAGGATATCTCTGAGGAGTTTAACCTCTAAACCATCAATTGTTCAGTTTATGGCGCTGCGAGAGCTTAGGTTTATTCAAATCGAAGACCAAAACCGAGATAAGTCAATGACAAAAATACGCTTACATCAACTGAACAAGAAGATTGGTTGGGTAAGATGAAATGCGTGCAGTGTTCAGTGTGTGATTAACTATGTAGCATCCGGTAGACCGTTCACGGAAAGGGTTTGAAATTTCGCCATAGAACTGAGAATCTCCAATCACACACTAATTATCGTGAGCGTAAGGTCACTCTGATGTTTTATATAGATGACCTAAAGGTCTATTCTTCTAGTGAAACAAAACTTCAGAGTGTTTTAAATATCGAACGCTTTGAGGGAGAAAGAGTTAATTGTCCAAAACCATTAGTACCAAATTTTCTGAAACTACAGTTTTCGGACAGCAGTCTCCGTTGCACATTCATGGCTTGACATCGTTCTCCAAGACTTCAAGAAATTAACTATATTCGTGATCGAATTCTCGGCTCCGGATGACTACAACATCACTGACAAAGAGAAGGAAACGGAGGAGAGGGATAAATATCTCAAAGGGGAGCTGCAGCAACTGTACCCAAAATATTGTGTTAAAAAAATTGTCCTTTTGATCGGTCATCCTTGGATCTCTTCGTGTCCTCAAGACAAACTAGGATATCGCCGGCCTGTCGTTTTAATTGCATCTTGCCATAACAAAATAGATAAAACTCATACCTGTTTACAAAAAAATCGTTGCTGACATAGCGGATTGTAGTTTTTCGACTGGGGTAATTCTTTCAGTTCTCGTTTTTATCTGATACTGAAAACATGACCCCCGTCGTAAAAAATCCATTTTTTGCGCTTGACTTACAATATATTATTATACATTTTCTTTAAAGCTAGTGGTTGGCAGTGAACTATGGGAATTTTCTAAATATACGGACGCATGGTACGAGTTATTAGCTGCAAAACTGTTTTATTCGGCACCATGCTGTAAACAAGCAGAACTGGCACGTTATGCGAATGATATTGCTGTAAAGTGGCAAGCCAGTAGACATTTGGATAACGTGATTCTGGCTTTAATGGAAAGCGACTTGCATCAAGTTATTAAAGGAATTCAGTACATGAACGATAATGGTTGGTTTGCTGCACACCTAACGGATTTATTATTTTGCTGTGGACGTTTGAAAATCATCGACAAAAATCAAAAGACGTAAGTCCCTTCCGAGAATTTAAAACTTGTAAATCGGATCTTCATTAGAGCATAGTGTTTAGTTGATACATAATATGAATGTAATTTTCAGTGTCACCACTCAACTTCACGAATCTCTGATCTTGGAATATGGTAGCGTATTAATGGGACATTGTTCCTTGTGGCAATGTGGTGCCAGTTACCTTGAACACTGTGTTCTAGAAGGACTGCGTCGTTTAAAGACACTGCTACAATCCATTCCTCTCAGTACTGAAGCAAAAATAAACAAAATTATTGACCTAGCTCGATATCACAAAATGCACAAAGTTGGTAAGTATACTAGCAGTAGAAATTGTGCTTCCACGTAGCAAAGACAGGCTAATCTTAAAGAAGGACTAACTGCGAAAAATTAAGTAACATAAATTTTTAAACCTATAGAAATAATAAATTTCCCGGCTATTGGGCCATACTTATGTATTTTCAAAAATGGAGACCGAGATAGCATGTGACATATTTCTCACATTTTCTCATCTATTTTTTTTTTAATTTTCTATTCTCAAATTACACTCTGCATGCTTCAGGGAAGTGAATGGAAATAATTTAAACTAAGTTAAATTAAAGTTTGAAATCTTTAACATGAGCGCAAGTACATTATAAAAGATTGACTGGTTCTTAAATTAACGTCAGGTTTTTAAATCTTCAAAACGAGCGCATGAACATAATAAAATATTGACTGGTTCTCGAATTAAAATCAGCCCTTCCCCCAACTGGAATGTATTTCAGCTAGAAAAACTTTTGAGCAGAGAGTTCAAAGCCGTATCGCTGAGGCGCTATAATCGCCACACACAAAGAAACTTTGTGTCATCGATGTGTCCAGCTAGCCCGCACATAACCTCATTATTTTAAAAAACTGTTACAAATGTGATAAACTACTAAAAATAATTGGTACCGTAGTTACCGTAGCGTAATATTGCGAATTTTATATAATGCATGTTCTTATTTATCGTGCCCGCACCGCCAATAAATATATCTATTTTATATTTTTATTCACTACTTTATTGATAATCGTGTTGAAATTAAAATTAACAAATTTACTGGTGAAATTGGCAGCCTTTTTTTAAATGTGTGAGAGGTATGAACGGTTATGATAACGTCGGATGGTTTTAAAAAAAGGTTTCTCAATCTTTAAAGAAAATTTGGGTAAATTAACATTCAGTTTTTACAAAATTGACGTGTGTTTAAAAGAATGCCTTTAATTGTCTGCACATCATGAAAAATGTATTTAATACTTATTTTTTTGTAATTTATAACTTGTGTGGCAATTTTGTCTGTGTGTGGCGAATGCATAGCGTCAGCTACAGGACTTTGATCTATATACCGATATATCTATCGAAGATATTTTAAGTAAGGGCCAATTGTCGCAAAATTTAATAAGCTTTCTAACAGTTTCATAAAATATTTGTAACGTAATTTTTCTCAGTGTTAATCCGATTTTCGTACGTGGACGCACAATTTCGACCGGTAATTATAAATAAACTTTTATTTTTCAGCTTGCTGGCCTTAAAAATTGACTTACTTGCACTACCTTTTTTACAGAATTTTTTACAACTACCTCTTAAAAACTAACATCCATCCACACCTAATATCTAAGTTCGCTCACTCTTAGAGCCTTCCTCGATTCGCCTGGCCTCGCACGCATGTGACTAATTTCTCGCTTTTCCTCGCATTGCCAAAATCTGCCTCCGAGTCTAATACCTACTACTTATCTACTAATTACAATATGTACAATTTTCTTACACCTACTTCCTATTCTATTTACAATCGTTCCTTCTCTATTCCTCTTCCCACTTCTTTTCTTTTTCTCCGTCTTAACCAACACCCCCTTCACCCATGCTACTGCCTTTTTGTCCCTACTTTCATGCAAAAATACCTCTATGGTTATCCCACTTCTTTCCACCTCTTCACACTCCTCCAACCAGTGCTCCACTTTTGCATCCCCTTTTCCGCACAATTCACACATCCTCTTCTCTCCCTTCACTCCCTTATTCACGCCTCCCATTCTACATTCTCTCTCTCTCTATGCCATTCTTCTTAACTATCCCTTATATCTTCTTTCGTTCCTCGTACATTTTTCTTACTTCATCCATCTGCAATCCATTCGTTCTAAAATACCTTTCCCTTCCCACCTTCATCTTCCGACCCTTACATCTGTTCTCCTTCTCCCACTAACATACTCTAACCTGCTTACTTCCCTCCTCTTCCAAAAATTTCGCCTCATATTTGAGCGCTCGTCTCCCCGTTATAATCCCTAAACTCGTTCTTCCTGTCTCCCTCTTGACGAAATAGTTAGGTGTATTCCTTGCCAACCCCAGTTGCCACTTTACATACCTCTCCTATACCATATTTACCTATCCACTTACCTTCCACCCCACACCTCCAACCCATAAAATAAGACACTCATCACTAGCTAATCGAACAATTTTATTCTCCCTTTAAAATCATCTGCGAACAACCTCTTTCTCAACCTCCACACCGACCTCATCATCACATGTGCCCTTCTCATCCTCTCTCTTATATGACCATACACTCCCCATTCCTCCGAAACAGGAAGCCCAGGTACACAAACTGTTTCACCTTCTGTACCGCTTTTCCCTTCCACTTCCCTCCCTTATCTGTCCCACCTCCTTTCCTGAACACCATAACTTTCGACTTGTCCGCATTTAACTCTAACCTATTTTCGTCCAAGTATTTTCGTAACTTTTTCATCATCTCCTCTAAAGCCTCTTCGCTCTTTGCTATTAGCACTATGTCATCTGCATATGCTAGTGACCATGCCCTGACTCCTCCTACCACTCCGGCCGCTAGCTTGCTTTCTATATCCGAGATTAAAATTGCAGAAATCGTTGGGCTAAGCGGACACCCTTGCCTCTACCCCTTATCCATCCAGAAACCCCTCCGAGATTTCCTCCCTGCCTCTCACCCTATCTTTCGTATCTTCATATACCTCCCTTACCCTCTCGATTAGGCCCCTCTCCACTTCTATCTCTTCCATTTTCAGCCACAACCTCCCCCTATCCAACTGAAGGAAACGCGGCTTTCACACACACACACATACATACATATATATATACAAAACGCGTACACGTTCGCACTCTTTTTACATAATTTTTTATCGACCACGTTCTGCAAGACATAAATATTGTCTATGGTACTTCTTCCTTCCCTAAAACCCGCCTGCGTCTCCGACAGTAATCATTTCCCCTCGACATCTTTCCGCAGCCTATCCGCCAAAACCATAAATTGTACTTTGTACGCCTCATTTATTAGCGTAATCCCTATATAATTTATCTGCCTCTCCCTATCCCCTTTTTTACAAAGTGGTATGATCAACCCGTCCCTCCACCCGCTTTGGAATCCTTCTCCCTCCCTACACTTTTCATCACCCCCTTCATTCTCTCCCTTACTTCTTGTGTACCAAACAGCCACGTTTCGTTCTCTACCCCATCCAGCCTTGCTCCCTGAGACCTTTTTAACTTCTTTATCTGCTTCTCTATCTCCTCGTCATTCAGCTCCTCTCCATCTACTGCCCTTGTTCTTCTAATCCCGTCGTTTCTCTTCCTTGTATCTGATCCTTGAAATGAATCTTTAAGAAATTTTTTCCATTCATCACTCCCTATATTTTCACTTATACCCACCCTGCGTTTCCTAAACCTATTAATTATCTTCTACATGTCCCCTTCTGTCTTAACACTCCTCAACTGCTCTTCCAGATCTTTCTCTTTTTCCAGCTCTTTCTTCTTATAAATCAGCCTAAACTCGTTCCCTACATATACTTTCTCTCCCACCACGGCCTTACCATTCCTTTTTGCTTGTTTCTAAATACCTCTTTCAGATCCTCCCGTATCTTTTCCACCGACTCCCCCTCAAAGTTGATCTTTCCCAACTGCTCCTGATACTTCTATATCGCCTTTCTTGTCCATGTGATTCTCTCCCTTAACAACCCTTCTTCCCCAACATGTCTTTCGTTACCCTTCCCGTTTATTCAGAAACTTAATGGCTGATGATCTCATTTCAACCTTTCTTCCACTGCGAATTTATCTGACTCCTACCCTTGCATATTCATGATCATATAGTCTATCACCGATCCCCCATCTTACCTTCCCTGTAAAGGCCCCCTTTCCCCTCCCAATTCAAACATTAAAGTCCCTCCTCCCCAGTGCCACTATACCCTCCTCTCTTTCTTTCCTAGTAAGTCTTCCACCCCATCCTTGCTGTACACAGTCACAAGCTTACACGTTACCCTTTAATCTTTACTGCCCTTATTTGCACGCCCTCCCGGATATAACTCTCCATGAACTTCTTCCTCTAATTCATCCCTAAGCCCTGTTATAATTCCCCCACTAGCCCTTCCTCTCTTTACTCTGACCGCCGCCTGGAGTCTCCACCTATACCCACTTGGCAACGTAAGCTCCACTCTATCCCATTCACTTCTATCTACCCACGACTCTACCAGTCCCACCACAAAAAATTCCTGGATATATCTCTCAGAAATCCTTATCTTTCTTTTTACCCCTGCTACGTTCTAGTACAGCACCTTTACCATTTCTTTTCCCAGCTTTACCCCCACTCCCTACACTCCCTTCTCTCCTATCGCTCCTAGCACTGTCTTTCAGCATTTTCTGCACTCTTTTCCTTCCTCGTGAAATCTTGATCGGTAAAAACCCTGCCTGGCCGTTAACCCACTCTATACTCTGTAGCAGTGCTTCCACTCCCTCCCGTTCTTCCCTGCTCTTCAGCTTCAATCCTCTTATCACAATATTATTTACCCTGTCTGCATTTCTTTTCTCTCCATTCTCAACTCTGTTGCCCTTATCCTTTCCCAATCCGCTCTCTCCTCCTTTTTATTCCTACACTCTCCTACCTTCTTTTCTATCATATTCTCTAACATCTCCCAAATACCTTTCTTCTTGCCCTCCCTTAAGTCTTTTTCCGACCTTTCTTTCCACACTCTATTTACTTCTTCCATTTGCTTCATTTTATCTTCTTTTTCCTTCCTTACCGAAACCACCTCCCTCTCTAATTCTTCTAGTTTCTCCCTCAGCTCTTTTACCTCCTTTCCCCATTTCTCACCTCTTACCCTCAGATTCTCTCTCATATTTTCCATCTGCTCCATAGCCCCCTTTACGTCTTCCCTCAACCTTCTGATCTCCCTTATCAATACCGCGATAGCCTTCTCC
>NC_046659.1:4588022-4602121 GCF_010883055.1 Belonocnema kinseyi | reverse complement strand
GGGGGGGGGGGGAGTGTCTATGGGTCCGTAAGCTTTTTTTTAAACGGACTCTACTGCTTTTTTCCGGGCACTCTTGGCGTATCATTTTAAAACTCTTGATTATTATGTTGTTAAGAAGAACATTTTTCCAAAAGTATTTTCTAAACATAATGTAACATCTTTGCAGTTACCGGCATATGTAAAACACAGGGAATGAAGTGCATACGTCGAGGTCGATATGGTAACGCACTGGCTTGGGCTTTAAAAGCACAAGATGGAGCCTTTGCAACATACATTGCAGACAAGTTTTTGAAACGTTATGCTGAACACGGTGAAATACAGTGTCAAGACTTGCTTGAAAATCTAGGAAGTTGTATGCTTGTTAGTGACAGGCTCACTTTTCTAGGTAAGTGATAAATTATTCAAATTATTCAATTGGTTCAATTGAGACTTCGGGTTCACTAGCCCTGCATAAAATGTGCTGTACCGCTTTATGCCGTTTTATTTTGCACCGAATGTCTAGAAAATCGTTTTTCGTAACTTAAGTTTTGTAACAGATGACAAGAATTGATATTTCTTAAAGCGGCTACTATATGTAAGTGAAATTTAGAGGAATAGTGGTGATTATAATTAAGGTGTATCTTGGCTATCCTTTATAGATTCGATGAAAATAATTTTTATAAAGATAATATGTCACAAGTTATTGACGTAAAAAAATGTTGTGAATTATCTTGCTTATATCATCTTTCTATGCAATGCATATTAGTCAGAGAGTAAACTTGTTCACGAGAGTTTTATTCGGCGTAGATTTAACAGAAGTATGTATGGCGTCTCGTCTACAGTTCACCCGAGCTCGGTCAAAGTTCGTATAAAATCAACTGAAAATAAATACGCATAAAACACATAAAAAACCGAATATATCTCTAATACATTGTCCAAAATGAATGGTTCTTAAATAAAATAAAAGCTATTTAAGTGAACAAGAACCGCCAGTTTTTGACCAAATTTACTGCATTGTATTGGAACTAGAAAAAAAGAGTTTATTTTAGTGCAATATAATATATTTTATAGGTTTGGCAATGCTGAATTCTAATCTGCTACGGAAAATAGAGTTGAACATTTCCTTTTAAGGAAAGTGCAATTGAAGACGGAAAATCCAATTAAAAATGAAAAATCCAATTTGGAGCGACACAAATCAGTTACATTATAATAGCTGGACAAAATTGATTATCTTTTGCTTTTTGAGGTCGCTAAATCCAAATATGACGTCAGAATTTCAAAATAAGAAGTAGCGGATCAAATATGGCTAAATGAAAGTTGGAAAAATTGCGACAACTCTACACTATTGTCCATAATTACGGTTTCGAGATCGTTGAATCCAAATCTGACGTCGGAATTTCAAAATAAAAAAGGGTAGAAATCATATATCTTTTTAATCTAATGTTTCTGTAATTAAAATTTTATTTATGTAATAATTATTAAAACGTTCAAAAATATAACCATGTTGGGACCGTAATTTTTTCTCTCTAGAAAGTAAAATGTGCTAAAAAGATTTAAAGGGCTAATTTCATTTGCATATTAGCCTATGGGATTAACAATTTTCAATTGTGATGCCAGACTTAAATTCAACGAATTCAAAAACGTAACCATTACCAATTTCGTAAACTTTGCCGAATTTTTGCAAGTTTTGTTTCACCATATTGTATTGTTAAGCTGCTCCATTTAAGTCCCGCAGAACTGCGATTTAAAAACTTTTATGCCTTTATTTTAAACCCTCGGTGAAACGGATGTCTAAAGAAGGGTCACCCTCAATGTTAAAGTATCATTTAACTCCAATTCACTGGGTATGTGCCTGTGGAAATTTATTTTTACGAAGTTGAAGTTAGAATTACTGTATGAATTTAATTTTCTGACGTTTGGCTAGGGAATAGGAAAACTGCAGAAAACCGCCTCCCAAGTCCAGCGGGTTTTTTCGACAAGAGTTTTTAAAGTAAATATTCTACATCTATCGAATACATACACTCATCCTCGACGTCAAACTACTCGCCCCAAATTTGTCAAAATGGCAGCGAATACACAATCTGTTCGCACTTTGCCGGTGGTCACCAATCCGAGTGTTATTCGCGCTGGACATAGTTTAACATCCGGACTCCTCGAGATTGACCATCATATTTGATCCGCCTTTTTTGTATTACAATTATGACAGCAGATTTAAAGTCTTAAATACCTATAGGTAATCAACTTGGTCAGGTTGCCATCAGTTTTCCGAGTTGTGTATCTCCATATTGGATTGACAACTTTAAACGAGATTTTTTTCGAAAAGGAAATGTGCTACGCTATGTTTACTGGTAGTTTTCAGTTCAACATTGAAAAAATCTATAAAATATGGTATCTTTCACTAAAAGAAACTTTTTTCTAGTTCGAGTAAAATTTGGTTAATTGTGTCAAATAATGACGGTCCTTTCTCACATTTTTCATGTCGGGAAATTCGGAAAATTATCGAAAACATTAAATATTATAAACATTTTAGGTGAGGAAATATGATCTTCCTAAATGCTAGTATTAATGGCATTTGAAATTCAGGCAATTGTCATAAGGCGTAATGAATTAATAGAATGTAATCAGTTCAAAGAGTTGGAAAATGAACAGTAAAAATTAGAGTCTTAATTTTTTTTAATTGTGTCCCTTTTTCTCCGTAGGCTTTAAAATTTGAAAGGGAAATTGTGAGATTTTGGGTTAGGTGCCAGGCATTACAGGGGTTATGCCAAGGAGGGACCTTGGAAGATAAAAGATCGAGAATCAGGTGGAGACGCAATAAAACAAGGATTTGTAATAAAAGCAAGGCGACATTTATTGCCACTTAGAGAGAGGTTAGACCCGATATCCGTGGCATGGTAGGTAGGCCTTAGGCGGCAGAAGATTCCGTTTTCAAGGGTGGTTCGACATGATCCTGGAAGGGTCGCTTAATAGGGACAGTGATTTCTAGTCTCGATCCAATTTTCAAGGAATTAAAAAAAAAATTTTATTACTTTGAAGAGAGCCTACAAACACATATAATTGGTATAATTGTGACATATTTATTCCTTAAAAAAAGCAAGCTCGAAATCTAAACGAAAAAAATTGCAAAAATTAAAAAAATGAAGGCATAGAACTGTAAATCATGAAAAAGAAAGAAAGAAAGACCTAAATCTAATAACCTTAGATACTCAAAACCTAGGTTCCTAAACCATAAGTCTTTAAATCATAGATCTACAAACCCAATCTCACAAACCCTGCACACAGAAATAATACGCTCATAAACTTTGGACAGTCGAATCCTAGAACTTCAAAGCCTTGGCACTTAACCCCTAGACCGTCAAATTCTAGGCTCTTAAACCCTAAGGCTTAAATCCTACTATCTGAAAACCTAGACCAATATATCATAGACCCTTTCAACTATAAACGCATAAACCGTATATTGACGAACAAACCCTACATACTTATACAATACAGTCCTCAACCTTAGGCTCTCGAACCATAGACCATCAAACCTAAGATTTTCAAACCCTAGGTTCCTAAACGATAGACCTTTAAACCATACATCCACAAAACTTAGTCTAACAAACATTGCACACCTATATAATACACTTATAAAACTTGTACAGTCGAATCCTAGACCATCAAAACCAAGGATATCATATTTGACAATATTGACTCTAATCTTTCTAACACGTTTCCAAATCTTAGATCACTCAACCATATACCGATAAACTATGGATAAATGAATCCTGGCTGTAATTTTTAATATTTTTCATTTCTAATAATACTAAGAATTTTGTAATAAAGTTTTAGAAAGATTTGAGTTTGATAGTCGAGGATTATTCGATTTAGGTATTTCTTCTTTTTTCATGACTTAAGGTTCGATGCCTTAATTTTTTTAATGTTTGCAATTTTTTTGTTTAGATTTCAAGGCTGTTTAATTTTTTCCAAGGAATTAATATATCACAATTATATCAATTGTATGTAGTAGTAGGCTCTCTTCCAATTATTAAGCATTTTTTTTTTTTCGTTGAGAATCGGATCAAGGTTAAAATTTATCCGTTTTGCCCCACTGTACGTCGTTCCCCCATGAGCGACACACCCGGATGTTATGTGCATTTTTTGTGGAGTAGCATTTAGCGAAAGTTTTTACCATCTGCCTTCTTTACTTCGATTTTTAGGAGTGAGGCATTTAGATGAAGTAATGCACCTTTCTCACCTCTGACGTTGAAATTCAGGCCATGGGCCTCTGTCTGCTGTTTAGAGACTTTGTAAAGGAACACTTTTTGCCAGTGATCTCGTGCTTCCGGGCCATTTTTAGGAGAGGATCTCTGCCATTTGCAACGATATAAGCTGTATCTAAAACAATTTGGTTCTGAAGACGTTGGAGATTCAGAAGTCCGCGTACGCCAAACGGCGTGAAATGTATACTCGTGGAATGGACAAATTGATATGCAAACTCTTATGCATATGAATGATATTAAGTGTTGCGATATCAATCATTTCATTGGAGGACTCATCCCACAATTATATGGAGTAAAAGAAACCACTTGCGTCCGGCATAAAAAAGCGCACTCCAGCCACTCTCGACATTCTATCTCCAACCTCGCTCAGAGGAGGACTCTGGCTCCAGCCTTTGACGCAACGATTAATGATTGCCGCTTGTCTACCGGCGTCCTTCTGGAAAACTCTTCTGTGTGCTAGGTGGTTGGCCATTTTACTGCTCCCATTGCAGGAAGGAGGGTTTCGCCGCGGAAGGCTCTGAAATGCCTACGTGCACATCGAGCAAGCTTCGCTGCTACCCTTAAGACGTTAATTCCCCTGGAACCTTGCCAGAATCGTGTCACAGTCATAAGTTTTGACCCGACTGAAGTAGACGGTTTTATTCCTTCAAATCCAAAACTTACGGAGGATATCCGACTAGACTCCGTGCGACCGCCCATTTACCGAGATCCAGAGAAGCTGAACTTAATCATCCGCAAGTTCGTTGACACGATGGTCACCCCTGTTACTCTAGAGTGACCCTCTCCACTTCCTTCTCTTCCCTCATCTCCCATTCACATTTTATCTACATTTTTTATAATAACCAATTCGTCTCGCTAGTTCCATTCCTATGCGAATTTTATCCCTCTCATCAATCTTTTACCCGCCACTTCGATCAAATTTCCTCATTTATTCTACTCATTACCTTTTCTCCGGGCGACGAACTTTGCAATATAATTTCTACTTGGAAAGTAGAGTTATATTTATTTTATTAGAATATTTTTACACTTTTTATTGCAAGTTATTGAAAAGAAAAGTTTAAAAAGTGATATTAATTATAAATTATTACAAAACCTTAATCTAAGCTAGGGTATTTTTTTATTTGTTCGATATGAGTATAGTTGTATTTTGAATACCAAAAATGTTCACCTTCTTTCTACCTTTACTTCCAAATGAAAAGTATGCGCGCCATAAAGCACTTGCGTCTGCTCTCGGCACCCATCTTAGCTACCGGTGTCATCTTGGGTTCCCTGTCTTTTATATTTTTTCCCTCTTTTATCACCTACCTTTTAAACTGAGCACCTTTGGAATTCGATTGCCTGCTGGCCCTCCCTACGTGGAACCTATTTCCACCATCCTGTCAGTAACAAAAAAATGTTGAAGTTTTCACGAGAAATCTCGCACCCACTTTAAGCACACTCTTGAACCGAAAAACAACGCTTTTCCCGTTTCACATACTAACTTTCGAACCTATCACAAACTTTTAGAATTTCCGTACATTTAAAGAAAAGAAAGATTCCGCAAAATCTCTCACTTCTTGCGCAGTGGAAGCTGAGAAGACCTTTTAACAAAGGACTATAGGAGAGTTAGAAATGTCGTGAGCAGGGCTGAAAACGGGTCCCCCTCTTCTATGTCTCTTGAAGCTGTCCAGTGCTGCTGATTGACAAGGGATGGTGAATATAACTTGACATATATATTTTTATGTATAATTTATGAAATTAGTGCATGTCCTACTGAAAAGGCACAATAGTTTGATAACTAGATGATACCTTTTGTCTTCATCAACAATACACAAGTCACGCTATTTGTCAGAGGTTGCAGCATGGTCTATCGCATTACTGTACAATAAAGAGATTAAGCGATTAAAAAAATTATGTGATATAAGACGAGCCCTAAGAGTTTTTCGTTAAATTAAAGTGAAAATCTCCCATTATTACTAGGCTTTTCCACGATCGATTGAATATTAAGGGAGAAAATTCAATGTCCTGCCCATGCTCCCTCTTAGGTCGTCTATACATAACAGAAAACAAGAGAGGAGACACCCCCTGACTAGAGATTTCAATGCTTATATAATCAGGCAATCAAAGTGGATCGGAAAAAAGTTGACGGAGTTATGAGTATTTAAGTATAAATGAATTATCGAGTACTGGACAAATCGTTTTTAAATTTGGCAGGGTACTTCTTCACATACTTTACCAGGTATCAATGGTAGCTTTTTTTTTAAACAAATGCATTTTGATTTTTTTGTTTCACATGATTCTGTTGCGAGTTGTGATGTACACCGGGAAACATCTTTTTAGGCGCCTCCGGAGATTCACTGTCACTCGCTCAATTTCCAATATTTTGCAATGAAAATTTAGTAAAATATTGTTTAAATGTTTCATTATTATATGAAAATTGACTGAATAAACGTACACTATCTGCATCGCCAAAAAATTCTGAAAAACATACCTTTTTTCACCGAATTAACTCCCCCCCCCCCCCCCCCCCCTCCCCGCCATAACCTAGGCAGCTACACCACCACCCTTTCTACCATCCCTATAATTTCTTATAAGTGCATAACTATTAAGTGAAACCGTGTTGTCATTTATTTTAGAATAAAGCCATGTTTCACTTATGGCAAGTACATAATAGGTATTTCTAATAAAATAAGCAGGTAGTATGTCAATGTGCGATTTAAGTTAGTTGATATTAACATGGCAGATGTTTATGTCTAAAAATTCAAGCTGGTCACGCACTTCACATCTTGTACAGGAAAGATCAATCTAGAGGGCTTTGAGACGAGTTTGTGGATAGTAACGCAGCAATTAGAGCAAGATCAGCTATACCACGAGTCCTTAGAAGTGATTTTAGGAGGAGCAAAAATTTACGTGCTGTTTAGTGTTCAGATCGAGAGAGAGGAGGATTTCAAAAAGACCATCTCAACATGCATATTAAAGCTAGGTACAATATTTATTCTCAATGATGCACAGAGTTGAGTCAGATATCCAAATTCCAAAATTGAGAATCATCCAGAAAAATCAGCTTCTTAAGGAAAGAAGATTTTTAATATGAATTCTGTAGATTAGAAGATTTAGTCATACTAAAGATAGAAGTGATTGAGACACACCAATTTAGGATTTCTTGAAGTTTTGGAATGCCCCCGACGATTTTACGAACGAGGATGACACTAATAACTGTTGATACACAGTGAGATCTCAGTAAATAAGAGTCTGAAAATTTCAGCGAGTGATTCATGCTTTGTCCAAGCTGGGTAATCTTTCAGATAAAATATACTTTTGATGGGTTCTGTAGTCTTTATGAGTAGGATGATTTTCTCCAGTAATCTTACGTGTCGAGAAGACTTTTCTTCACAAGGGGTTATGTTTATCTTAATTTCCCTTAATTCACTAGACCTTGAAGGAGCCATAGAAATGTTGGTAGAAAATAATAACAATTTATCAGAATTGCAGAATCACAGTTTTGAATCCGTTAGGATAACAACATCAACGCGCATCGGTAATCTGAACTTGAACAGACTCAAAGTTGACTGGTAGAATTAGAGCGAAGACTGTCTACTTAAAACTGAGAGGAAAACTAAGACTAAGAAGCTTGGCGGGCGTACAAGAAAAAGGTGCGGATTCTTGTATTCGTGTACATATAGCTACCTAATTTAGACTGACTTTTTTACATCTTCATGGTGGTTTTATACTAGGCATCGCCATAAGAATTGTGGATTGATGTACCGTCGTCGTTAGCGAAAAGGTGAGGAACATAGTAAGTCGAAGTACCGTCGTTGTTTTGCAAAGAGGCCAGGAAGGCAGTTGATCTAGTTACCCCAAGTATATTATCAGAATATAAGGGGTACCGTTTGTGGTGCTGCTAAACCCAATTTTATGTTTCGCCAAACTCTCATTTAAGGCATTCATCGATTGCGGTTGACTATTAGAGTTCGGTTCAGTTCTAGCCACAATATACCAATCGATTTACTCAATTTGGTGAAATTTAAAAATAAGTGTTTATATTTTAATCAATCACATGTTACAATTGTTGAAGTAATAATATTTATGGACATAGTTACAGGATGTGACACGGGCCGTTTTGGAAAAAATGTGAATTTTCGTTTTTCCAATTACAGCTAAATTTCTGTTCTCTCCCATGTCTAGCCATTATAATTGGCCAATATAATACAGTAAAACTCTGAGACTGGGCCGGTTTTGGGACTGGAGGAGTTGGGTAATTACCAAAATAAAGTGCCGTTTTGTAGAAAACGCTTTTGTTTGTTCACGCGTAAGCGACCGCCGCTCACCCCGCACACCTCCTTTTACTCCGACTTGCGGCGCGGTATCAATTCTCGAATGAACTATATCAGGGCGCTCTATCTCTCGGGTTCACTGTATTTGCATTAGAATGAAAGCAGGAAAATCCAAGAAAAAACTCCGCGAGGGTTTTTGAGGAAATTGACTTCGAATATTTCGAGAAAAATGGCCACCATTTTGTCAATTTTTAACCTTTTGCAAATTTTCCAATGGTTTCAGAATCAAAACAATAAACAAATATATTAAATTAAAAAATATCACACTTTCATCATTTTACACCCTTTAAAAATAACATATTTGAGTGGAAAATGATATTGCAAACTTGGGCATAGACTGACTGCCTGATTTTAAATTAATTTGGTCTTATATTAAATCTATATTATATCTTTGAATCAATTTTAAATATTTTATTTTCTAATCTTTACCCGTCACCATTCCTTATCTAAACTAACAAAAAGTTTACATAACTTATTCTATACCCCTTCCTCCCCTAGATTAGGAAAAAGAGCTTACCTTAATTATTATATCAATGCCTCAGGAGTAACGACGTGGATGTCATTTTATTTGTCTTCTTAGATTTTTAATTTTTGTATTTGTTGAACCCGAATCCGCCCAAAAATTTTTTTTGAGATCGTTGCGGAACGTTAAGGGGTTGTTACCTGACTTCTAAACGACCTTTAAAAAAATTCTGGTGTCGTGCGGCTTTTATTTGCCGAGATACAGGGATAGGATATATGTTACGTGGGTTTTAAGCTCAAAGAACGGCAGAAAATGCGATTTTAGTTTTACGTGTGAACCGTACCATATATGGTACTGTGGGTCGGATTTGCGTTAATTTTTTATTTTAAAATTGCAGAGAGATGAAATAAAATTTTACTTTCTCACTTTGAATCTGTCATAAGGAGAATTCAACAACTGACTTGATCAATCTCATTGAATATATGGCCTCTTCAATTAAGTTTATTTTATAACGTTCTCAATGTTTTAAAAATTCACTTTGAATTGACTGACAGCATTGCTGTGACAGTAGAATCAGTCCATTTACCTCAATAACTAAAGGGTGAAGTGCTAATATCTGCGACTAGCTACTCTTGCAGAGAAGTTTGGTTAGTTAATAGCCTATTGTGACACATCTTTAACTATTTGCTCTGAGTAGTTGACCGCAGACCTCTTCATTGATGTCAACCACTGATCTTGTTATAATTTCCTCCGGTTCCATGAAATAGACCTGAAAGGTGTTTTGCTTGAGCGCTGCTAATGCCAGGCACTGGCATAAGACATGCAGAGATGTTTCATCATCCCTGCTATATTTTCTGTACCCTGTCATGTGGTTGCACCCCACATTGTGCAGAGATGGTTCAGGTGGTTGTGCCCTGTAAGCATCTGAGCGATTGCCCTTATGTCTTTCTTAGGCAAATCCAGGATTTCACTGGCTCTGTCCATGCTGCATGTATATCCCAGGATGCCTTTCGCCTGTCGGCAAACATGTATTCCCAGTGTTTCGTCAGAATTTAGCTTTTGATGACAATCCCTATTGTCGTATCTGTTGTTAGTTGAAAGTGCGTCCTGGTCTTTCCAAGGCTTACCTTTTTTAACTCGAATAAAAGCGAGATCAAAGTGATTGAAGTGACTTGTGGGATTTCTTACGGTACTCCAGTGAAAAACATTTAAATCTATTTAACCAGTGTACATCATATTTTTTCTTCTTACTGATCATAACCTACAAAGCTTGGTCAGAAATGGAGGGAATGGATAAACTTGCTCCAGAAAAGACTTGTGCCGGGTGCAAGGGCAAATTTGTTGACGCATTGTTCTGCCCTGGTTGCCAGACCCCGTTCCACCCAGCTTACGCAGATCGTACCGGCAAATTAGAAAACGAAGCATTCTCAAGGTGTTGCAAACAACAAAGACCTCGCACGCCCAAGACGGAAGAATCTGCATCTGCACCAGTCACTGCACAGGATGTGGAGAGAATTATCCGAGCTGCCTTAGCTTCGATCACACCACAACTCAACGAAATCTCGTGCAAAAATGCAGTTGATTCCCTATCAACAAAGTTTGATAAGTTGACATCAAAAATCGACAACACCATAGTGAGGATCAGCGATGCAGAGAAGGACATAGAGGGCTTAACAAACAGGATTTCTGCCATCGAAGGTACACTAGACAACTTCAGTTAACCTATTGTTTTCGGCCTACCCGACCAAGCTATATCTGGAAACAGTTCACAATAAAAAAATTACATGAAGACCCTCATTACTGAAACCTTAACTGACATTGTTTCCGACACTCACCTCACAAATTTAAGAGCACTTAGAATTGGCCCATTTTCACAGACCCAGGTAAAATCACGACCTGTCAAACTGATCTACGACACGGAGACATCTGCGCATGCTGTGCTTCGTGCATTCATAACAGCGAAGAGGGAACTAAAACACGAAAAGAGGCTGAAATCACTATGGATCTCCCTAGACAAAACAAAAATGCAACTGGAGGAAATTGCTGCTGTAGTCTGTTAGTCTACTATCAAAACGTCAGGGGCGTGCGTACAAAACTCGATAATCTGCGCAAATCAGTTCACACTTGCTCTTACAATATCATTGTTTTTTCTTAGACGTGGTTACACGAAGGCACAAATTCGGCGGAACTAGAATTTATGGGATTCGACATTTTTAGACTAGATCGAAATGTTTTAACTAGTGATTGTCAACGTGGTGGCGGGGTTATCATAGCGGTGGATCAGGGCTTAGGATGTGTTAAACTCCATACGAATATTACTTCTGTAGAGCACATTCTTAGAGTTCGCCGCAGTGGTATGGAAACCTACCTATTGCAACTACGTGATAAGACTTGAATGCGTACAAAATAGATTTCTACGATTTGTAGCTAGGCAACTGGGTATGCCAATAAATAGACAAAATCACGATTACAGCAGAATAAGAATATTGCTCAATATACCTCGAATCTCTGAACGATTTATGTTTGCTGACATGTGCTTTTTGTACAATCTTTTAAACATCATCGACTGCCCAAGTTTGTTATGTGACTTAAATATATATGCGCCACCGAATTTACTAAGGAATAGAAATCTGTTCACAATACCGTATCATCGCACTAACTACGGGGAAAATTCTGTGATAATGAGAATATGTAGGGAAGTTAATCAAATGTGCAAGGAATTACACTTTTGCAAAACCTCAGCAACGCGATTCACAAATAACCTGCGAAAAATCGTATACCATGCCGACAACAACGCGGCCTAAGCACAATAGTTGTTATACTTAAGTACATAGTCTTAAGAAAATTTAGTTTGTAACAAAAGGGATTTGCCTGTTCACTGTTCAATAAATAAATAAATAATGCCTTTTTTAATTTCCAAATCAGCTGTGATGTTATTTCTGGTTTCCCAAGTATAGTTATTGTCGTTTGGCTGTCTGAGCAGATTGTAATCTGCCTACCAGCAGCGTTTTCTTCTAATAATGTATCAGCAGAATGAAGGACATACAGGAGATCCGCCTGAAAAACGGTGGAATGTTTCTGACTATCCCACTCCTTTTGATTCGTCTGTGTACAAGTTTTTCCCCTTAAGGAGCGGGTTACCATTTGTTTTCCACATATCCCTGTTTGGGATGCATATGCAAAAAGTCTTCGCGAAGTTGATGCTTTTCATTATTTTATCTTGTCTCATTTCTAGAATTGGCAGTAAGCTTTATAAAGTATAAGTATATTGAAGAATATGTAATTTTAATAATATTTTATCTTTACTGTAGTTCATTATTAAAAACTCTGAAATAGATTAAATTTATGTAAATAAACGAAATTGTATGAAAATAATATCTGCAGCACATTTTTCGGCATAAGAAGTTTTTTACAAATAAAAAAAAACATAAATTTTGTTTGTTCTATAGATAAAAATTTTAAGAATTTTCCCATTTTTGCTAGAGTAATTTATTACATAGAGATGTTTTAAACAATAACGTACCTTTTACAGTAAATCCATTAAACAATAAATTGATGGTAAAATGGAAAGTAAAATAGTTATACATTTCAGGAAGCATATATGATCTTTTAATGAATTTCTCAATAGATTTATAATCAGCGCGGAAAGATAGTCCAAATGAAGAAAAAAACATCTGAATACGTCAATTGTGTGGGAGATATACAATCTTTTCTCAATTTGAACGCGTGAATTCAATTTTGGCGGAAGTAGCCGACCGGCAGCAGCGGTTTCCCCCACTCCGCCGCCACAAACTACGTCAACCATACTTCCATTATCTATCATCATAATCAACAAATAAATAATAATGCATTGTCTTGCAAATTGAATAACAAATAGTACATCTCTCATTTTCCACTTTATGTAAATTTCATCTTTGTAAGTTGAAAATTGCAGCAGCAGTAATTTTTCAAAAAAATTATTTCCCCCTCTTGAAGTAATTTTTTTTAATGTGTAGAAAAATAACACATATTGAATTCATTTTCACTCGATTCTATTGAGTAAAAATTCAAAAAGTTATTCTGTTTGTTTCTTATGAAACAACATACCCTCTTTTTGTGGCAATTTGTATGCAATTTAATAATGAAAAATCGTTTGGCCTCTAAGTGTGCTAGATTGCACAATAGTAAGGGACATATTTTCAGAAAGTTCGAAACTTGTTAATTAATTATTGCAATAATAATTGCATATTTGAAAAGGGCCCTTTCAGTCGAATTTTTTCCCAAAGTAAACAAATGAACAAATCTACAAAGCTACACGTCCTTTTGTAGATATTTCAAGAAAATCTATTGGACTGGATTGAGCCACTCCAATTCGGGGTGAATTCATCTACTTTACTACTTAGGGTGAAATATCTTACTCGATTGAAGTGACTCAATCAGCCGAAGACAAAGTCAAAAGCCCACTCTTTTTTATGGGGATTGAATGTATCACTCGAAAGGAGTGGTTGAATACGCCCTATTTGGAGTGAAATTGCACTCCGTTTAAGGTCGAAACTAAAGTAATGCTTTAGAAAGATTTTGAAGGACAGCCAGATTTATAAATAAGTTTACTGAATTTATTCAAGCAAAAGTGTTTATCTCCTTTTCACTAGAACACTGTACAGGTAAAATACTCACTCTACTCTTCGCTCATCGTAACGTAAATGCAACAGAATGGCAATGGACACAGTGCGGGACGCCAATGTAGTGGAAATGTACTCAGGTCAAGGTCGGCTTAACGAATAGGGGCGCCATGTAGTCGAGGCTAGCAGTTTTTGGGAAATTGAGGTTTGAATAAGTTTGTGCAATGCAATTCAAGGGAAAATCAGATTTGGAATTATACGAAAGACGGATTATTTAAATAAAAAATACTACTTCAGTGTTTCAATATAATCGGCGGACGGGAAGGCCTAGGGAGGCCATTTTATTAAAGTCAGCCCTGATTATGGATCTTACCCGCCCCTCGGCAACAGTGTACCAACATTTAAGTTAAGTAATATATTATACACCAAAAACATTCATTATGCATAATTTAATAAATGCTTGTTTGTCTTATAGATAAAG
>NC_046659.1:4562867-4587922 GCF_010883055.1 Belonocnema kinseyi | reverse complement strand
CAATATTATTTTTAAATGTTCCATTGATACTGAGGAAAATATTTTATTTACATACCATTCTACTATGTCCACTGAGAAAAAATACTTCTGAATCAATGAAATATTGGTTTGAAGCATGAAACGGTGCTTTCGCGTTTGGTTAAATGCATACATAATCAATTCAAAAGCATATGCTATTGTTTCTTATTTTCTTGATTCAAATAAAATATTATTATATGATTAAAAAATTGATTAGACTCGACTGAAGATATCCTAGACCTAATAGTAAAATATTATAAAGTTAACTACACGTGAAATTTGAAGCAAACGATATATCCTATAAATTGATAGCATCATGCTCTAAATTTTGAAGTGCGATGCTATCGTTGCAATAGCAGAAAAATTTCACTGTATAGTACACTGCCATAATCTATTAGTAGAAATTTCAGATTCAAAGACGGAAAATATTGATTCAAATGCAAATGCATTAGTTTATTAGAAGTTAAATCTGAAGAATTTACATCTTCTTCAACCTCTGACACATATTCCTCCATTTTTTCGTATTTTTATTAACATTAATTCTTAACTATATACTCCATACATTATTCTAAACTAATTGTTGACTTTAGTTAGGAAAGATGTATTACTTATAACTAATGGGAAACGCATTTTGTTTAAATACCCGCAATCGCGGAGAATCGAACGCACGCACCGCTTGCTTAAAATCGCACGCCTTATCACTAAAGTTACGACGCCACGCTGACGATATCATAAATACTGATGGCATTCATTCGGAACTTTCGAACTTACAAGGAAAATGCCTCCTCTGCAACACTGACTTTTTGATTAAACTATCATCAATCGATAGTATGTCAAAAATAATCAGACACGTAATAGATTTAATGCATTCACGGTGATTCATTTTGATAAAAAGAGACATTTCGGGTTCCAATCGTGTATAAAACTACGTTTTGTACATAATTGGAACCCGAAATATCTCTTTTTATTAATTAGACACGTGTCCCGGCTTCTTTTTAAGTGGGCCCTTGTTTAAAAATTATGAGCGTATGAAAGTCACGATTGCCGGGGCTGCCAAATGTCTACCGAGGCACGCGCTGCTCATTTCAGCGTACGTCACTGGCCCAGTGGTAAGGGGCCTATCTAACGACCAGGCTGTCGCTAGTTCAAATCTTTTATTTGAAAACTTTTTTTTCCTTGTGTTTTCTATTTTTCGCTTGGTAAATATATCAAATAATAATTTTTAATGCCCCCCGGTGATCAATTTTTTCCCCTCTAAAATAGTAAAATTGTTGGGAAATAACTATCACAATATAAAAAATATATTTTTCACATTTTTAAGGTGTTTTGTGTTAGACATTTTTTCTCAAGAAATGACAATTTTAAAAGCTTGTACCTCGGTAATTTTAAAAAACTTTTCTCTTTTTTAAATAGAAGTATAAGAAGGTATAATAACTTTAATGTACACTTCAAAAAGAATTTAATTGTGGTCAAAACTGGTAGATATAAACAATGCTTTCTGGGAATGAGAGATAAATAGTAAATTAATAAATGTTAGTTAATTTTTCTATAACAATATTCTACATTATAAATTTTAAATAAATTGTTAATTGCAAGAAGTAATTACTGATTAAAAATAGACAATGTTAGATAATTAAAAAAAAAACATTTGCAAAATTTATATTTTGCATCGTTTAAGCTAAATAGTAAAATACACTCCATGTATTTTATTTCGTTTATACATTATTTCAAAATGCAATTAGTTAGCAATGTTTATAAAAATTTTTGCAAACTTTCTTCTGATGTTCAGTGTTTGTATATACATATTTTAAACATTTTAATTTATGCTGCCAAATGATACGACTGAAAAATTCCGAAAAACAAAATTTAGGACCCTGTAAAATTCCTGAATAATAAAATCTCTGTTAAAAATGTCCGAATTATGAAATCCCTGGCTTATAGAAATTAAAAAATTGTTGTGTTTTAAAAATAAATATTATGTATTTATTAAAAACACAATGATCAAATATGTGTATCAAAGAAATTTTGTATCAATTTTTAAACTATATGATAATTATTTCTTAAATTTTAAATAACGATAATGGTATAGAAATTGTATAAAGAAATTATCTTAAAGACTGTGCACATTTTTAAACAAAATTGCTCATTCAAAAATACATTCTTTTTAATTATTGTTTTTGAAATTGCTTTAAACTTATTTTATACAGTTTTGAACATTAAAGAAATTTCTCTGATAAAAGTATTTGTTTATTTCATTTAAAAAATATATAATATTCAACAAAACAGCTTTTTTGATTCTTTAAATTCTGGAATTTTCTTGTTCGGCCATTTTCTGTCGGAAATTATGTTCTTATGGAATTTTCAAATGAGGTCATATTATAAACTGTAGTAAATTTTATTATTCAAGAATTTTCCAATTCGGGATTTTTATATTTCGTCAATTTTATAATTTTTAGAGTTTTTTTTCGGGATATTATATAGTGTTTTTGTATATATTTCCAGGTTGATTTGATGGTGTTCAAAATTTTTTGGAAGATTCGAAAATATATTAATTTAACTCATTTGTATACGCTCATGAATCATAAAAAAATATTTTATAGATTGGAGAGGTTTAATACTTTTGGTTCAATTTTACTATGCCTTACATACAGTTATGCAATTTTTTTAAACATTTGTATTTATGTTTCATACAAGATTTGTCTTCAAATTGAAATCTTTCACCTTAGAAAGAAATACATATCTTGATCTGATAATAGAATATACAGATGACTCCAAATTTATTTTTCTTCTTTTCTATCACAGATGCTATAGATCTGATAGTGTATGCTTTTTACCGTATTCGAAAGCGCCATTCATTGTAACTACAGTAGATACTATCAAATCAAAAGTATCTTTGGTTCGCGGAAATAATTTTCTTTAAAAGTTAAAAAGATACTTTGTAAATGCAAACGTAGCTTAAACCTTTAAATACAACATTTTTTCGAAATGAATGTGCATTTATTTTTCTCAACTTTATATTCTTGAGCTTCATGTAATCGTCAATATTTTAATCTATAGTGCTCTACTTTTGATTAAAAAACTCGAATTATTTCACTTAAAGTAAAATTTATTGAATTATTGAAAAATTATTCAAAAGCTCTGGCACTTTTGATTCAAGAATTCTTTTTTTTTCAATGTGTAACAACTGGTGCTGCTATTGGCAGCTCTGGGGTTCTTACATTAGGGGTGGAAATATGCAAATTCACCTTTTACGGTAGTGGACTATCACTCATATTTGAAGTCAACAATGTCCTCTTTCCTCAATTTCGATTGCAAATGTTCACTTCAGAGGTAGGGTGGAGAAGCCAACTCTGTATTTAAGGTTCAAAATTTGCAATCTCAGAGTAAGAGTGGACGCTTTCACCCTAAAGGATGGACTTGATCACTCTTTCGGAGTGGATGCAATGTCCACTCTTAGCATAAGGTGAAATTATCACTCTAAGAAATTTAGAGAAAAGACACATCATTTTGTAGATATTTCTAAGAGCTACATTTTTTAACCAAACTTTTTTTTGGCAGATATATAGGTTAGCTGCAATAAACAAAAAACCTGTTTTTGCTATATTCGACGATTGTTTACACACAGAGGGCTTCCGAAATCTTGGTTGCAAACGTATAGGCTATTGTTCTACATGATAGCACTACGAGAATCCTAAGTGAAATTTCCGGTGAAATTTTTTACTTCAAATTAGCTTTTTTTCAAAACGCACTTGGACATCAGTATATGTAGGGGTTCTTCACAAAACATGAATCCAAGCGCTGCTGTGGGCGTAGTTCTTATTTCTTCCATAAAACCTCTATACGTTACCGTTTGTAATAGTCAGAGCCTGCCCTACACCGTTTAAATTTTCACTCATTGCGTCCAGACAATGGCTGGGTATAGGAGCCTTAGTTTAAGGGTTTGAGTAGAGCAAATCAATCTGCACAAGAAAAATATAATGAAAAACTTCCTCCATTGTGTTTCAAGATGTTTTGCCTAGTTCAGTTGGGTATCTAAGATTAGCCCTAGATATTAATTAGATTCTTGAGATAATCAGTCTCCTATCACAAAATGCGTGGGTGCCAAGTTTTGTTACTTTGTAATTCCCTTTGGATATTATCAGGCTGTTCTTCTTCGGATTTACTGAGAGCCCTGAGCTGTCGCACCAGAGCAGTGCGATACGCAGTGCCGAACTTGTAATATACAACAACTTTTCCAGTTCAGTATCTCTGACTAGGGTTACAAATTCATCCGCGTATCCCTGGGTATAATACCTTTTATTATTTACTTATTGAGCTTACGACGGAGACTGCCCACTACAATGCACCACAGAATGACTGACAGGGCACCCCCTGCGGACATCCCCGCAGAACTATTTCCCTGAGTAGGCCTTCTCCCCTTCTGGTCTTGAGTCGCATCAGGCGCAGCATATTTGCTATACAGGTTACTTTCTCGTTTGACATAGCTTGTCCTAAATAGTTTGCTCCGTGAGGTGACGACGAAATCCATGCCCTCTTGTAAAAGCGTTGTATATAAGTAATTTTCCCCTGGAGATTATAAAAGGTAGAAGAACCTAATACTCTATTCCACCTTCTTGATATCAACGACCTTGGCGACGAAATTCCAGTCGGCCTTATTTTTCTCTTGACCCCAGCCTTCCACCTCTCGGCCGGTTTGAGTTCGCTGAAAACCCGGGAAGTAAACTTCCATTAGGTGGTTCAGCGTTGCTTCTTCCTCTTGGATAAGCTCACCATCATTGAGCTTGATTATCCCGAAGAGAGCTTCCGGATTTTCTGCCAGGATCTTGTGGAGCCTCGCTGTGTCCGCAATGTTCTTTGATTGCTCGCAGAAGTCCCTGCAATCTTCCTGGTTATAAATTCTTATATTTTTATTGTATTTATTCTGAGACGCCTAATATATGTCCCAGTCTGAATGCAATTTAGTTGTATTTGTCCTGTCGAACAGCGATCTAACATTTTTACAGAATTTCTCTTGGCGGGTATTCCAGCATTCTGCTAATTTCCTAATTGTAATGGTACTCGTAGGGCAATTGTTCTTATATGATTCAGTCGGAGATGTTCGCAGAAAACCCGCTGCGTGCTCTAACTCATCTATAGTGCTGTAGCTCGAGAGGAATTTCAAAAGCCTGCCTTTTGAGATCCTCTTCATATGAGAGCCAACGTTTATTTCTCGAGCTTCTGATGTTTGAAAATGCCATTTTTCCTCGTGCTAACCAGAGCAAGATATATTTGTGGTACTAGGTTGAATCCTAGACTAGTTCTTTTTAGCATAGAGCCAAATCAAGAACATCACTTCTATTTTTAATCTGGACTGTGGTGGCATCGCCAAGGTTGAATATCTCCAGATCAGTACCCGCTAGGTGTTCAATTAAATCTCTTCCACTGTAGTTGATGTTTGTGTTCTAGCCTTTATCCGCTGCTGCCCCTGAGTATCACCTTAATAATAGTGAGTTCCCTAGAACAGAGCTTAAGAACTAAAATCGCATCTGTACCCTTGATCTAAATAATTGAGATTCCTATCTAAACCATTGATAAGCTTATTCGGGGCGTCTCCCGACACTTGTAGTCTCCCTACGGAGCTACTATATGTCATCTGGAAGGTAACCTTTTCCGCCTCTAGATAGGGTCGGTAATTTAAAGCCGTTAGGGCCCTGATTATAAACTCGGGAAGGCTAAAAACTAGAAACCAATCCCTCTCATCGGACTGGATCCCTGTCTGCTGGAATACACCGGCCCCCGACCTGATCAAACTGTCGTTGTGCTGATAGGCGAGATCAGAGGATTGAGGGAGGACGTAAGGGGGGCTATGAAGCAGATGGAAAGTATGAGAGAGGACCTGAGGGTCAGAGATGAGATATGGGAAAAGGAAGTAAAAGAGATGACAGGGAAAGAAGAAGGATTGCAGAGGGAGTTGGTGTCGGTAAGGAAGGAAAAAGAGGATAAAATTAAGGAGATGGAAGAAGATAATTGGGTGTGGGAGGAAAGGGCGGGAAAAGGTTGAAGAAAGTGGAGGGCAGGTCGGGAATGGAAGCAGTTGACAGGGGAGAGGGCGAGAAGCAAGCTATTTGGGAGAAGGTGGAGAGTATGATAGAAGAGAAAGTGGAAGAGCGTATGAATGAAAAGGAGGAAAGAGCGGATACGGAAAGGATAAGGACAATGGAGTTAAGGATGGAGAGAAGATAGAAGGCAAATAGGAGAAATAATATAGTAATAAGAGGATTGAAGCTAAAGAGCGGGGAAGAAAGGAAGGGGGTGGAAGCGCTGCTACAGAGCATAGGGTGGGTGAAAGGCAAGGTAGGGAAAGTTAGGATGGAGGGAAGAAAGGAGAATGAAGTGGTAGTGGTGGAATTGGAGAGCTGGAAAGGAAAATTAGGGGTAATGCGGAACAAAAATAGGATGACGGAGAAGGTTTTCATCGATCAAGATTTGACGAGAAAGGAAAACGATGTGGAGAGAATGCTGTATGACAGGGCTAGGAAGGAGAGCGGCGAAGGCAGGGTATCGGAAAGTAAAAATAGACAAGAAAATGTGGGTATGGGATGAGGAAAAGGAGGTGTTAAAGGAAGTGCAGGGTAACTTATTTCGGAGGAAGTAGGGGGTTGGGAGTAAAGCAGGGTGGAGGAGTGTTAAAGGTGCTGTACTGGAACTTAGCAGGGTAAAGAAGAAATATGAGGATTTCTGGAGGTATATTCAGGAAATTGATGTGATTGGACTGGTGGAGACGTGGGTAGAGAAAAAGGAATGAGATAGAGTAGAGCGAAAGTTGCCAAGCGGGTATATGTGGAGGCTACAGGTGGCTGTCAAAATAAAAAGGAAAGGAGGGGCTAGTGGAGGAATTATAACAGCGGTTAGGCATGAATTAGAGGAAGATGTTCATAAAGAGGGAACTGGGGAGGGTGTGCAAATGAGGGCTGTAAAGATTGGAGGGGTGATGTATAAGTTTGTGACTGTGTACAATAAGGATGGAATGGAAAGGATTAAAGGAAGGGTGGAAAACTTACTAGGAGAGAGAGGAGGGTATGGTCGTAATGGGAGGGGGGTTTAATGCTTAAATTATGAATATAGAAGGGTGGGTGAATTATGAATATTATTAATTAATTATGAATATGCAAGGGTGACTGGCGAAAGGCAGGGTGGGGATTAAAGGTCGTTAGGGGAGAGGGTGGCATGGACGAGAGAGGCGATAGAGAAGTATCAGGAGCAGTTGGGCAACGTAAGCTTTCAGGGGGAGTCGGTGGACGAGATATGGGAGGATCTAAAAGAGAAAATGAAAGGTTGTGTGAATAAGAAGGTATTTAGGAAGAAGAAGAAGAAAGGAATGGTGAAGCCGTGGTGGGATAGGGAATTTAAAATAATGAAGAGAAAGGTGAAAAAGAAGTACAGGAAATGGAAGAAGGAATACGAAGAAATGAGGAAAGAGTTTAGGTTGATGTATAAGAAGAAAGAGCAGGAAAAAGAGAAAGATCTGGAAGACCAGTTGAGAAGTGTTAAGACGGAAGGGGACGTGTGGAAGATATTTAATACGTTTAGGAAACGTAGAGTGGGTATAAGTGAAAAGGTAGGGAGTGAGGAATAGAGGAAATTTGTTAAAGATTCATTTCAGGAGTCAGATACAAGGAAGAGAGATGACGGGATTAGAAGAACCAGGGCAGTAGATGGAGAGTAGCTGAATGAGGAGGAGATAGAGAAGCAGATAAGGAAGTTGAAAAAATCTATGGCAGCAGGGATGGACGGGGTAGAGAACGAAGCATGGCTGTTTGGCAAACAGAGGGTAAGGCAGAGGCTGAAGGGGGTAGTGAAAAAAGTATGGTGGGGGAGGGATGCCCAAGAGGGTGAAGAGAGGAGTGGATCGTACCACTGTATAAGAAACGGGATAGTGAGAAGCAGGAAATTTATAGAGGAATTACGCTAATGAATACTGCGTAAAAAATATACGCAATGGTGTTGGTAGATGGGCTGCGCAAGGATGTGGAGGGGAAAGGAATATTTCCGGTGACGCAGGCGGGCTTTAGGGAGGGAAGGAGTACTATTGAAGATATTTACGTCTTGCAGGACGTAGTGGATAGAGAAGTAACCAAAAAGGATGCCAAAGTGAACGCGTTTTTTGTAGATCTAAAGGGCGCGTTCCCTTCTGTGGATAGGGGGCAGTTGTGGGAGGCAATGCAGGAGCGGGGAGTAAAGGGGGGCATGATCGAGAGGGTAAGGGATGTATATGAGGAGACGAAAGATAGGGTAAGAGGAGGGGAAGGAATCTTTGAAGGATTCTGGATGGATAGGGGGTTGAGGCAAGGGTGTCCACTTAGCCCAAAGGTTTCTGCAATTTTGCTCGCGGATATGGAAAGTAAGCGAGTGGTAGGAGGAGTTAGGGTAGGAGGAGTCAGGATATGGTCACTGGCCTATGCAGATGACATAGTGCTGCTGGCAAAGAGCGAAGAGGCTTTAAAGGAGACGATGGAGAGGTTGAGAAGATACTTGGATAAAAATAGGTTAGAGTTAAATGCTGACAAGTAGAAGTTTATGGTGTTCAGGAAAGGAGGTGGGAGAGATAAGGGGGGGAAGTGGAAGGGAAAATCGGTACAGCAGCTGAAAGGGTTTGTGTACCTGGGCTTCCTGTTTCAAAGGAATGGGGGAGTGGATGGTCATATAAAAGAGAGGATGAGAAAGGGCAAATGTGGTGATGAGGCAGGTGTGGGGCATGGGGGAGAGGATGTTTGCAGATGATTTTGTAAGGAGAATGAAATTGATTGTTTCGCTAGTGATGTGTCTTATTTTACGAAGTGAAGATGTGGGGATGGAAGTTATGTGAGGGGGTAAATAGGATACATGTGAGGTATGTAAAGTGGACCCTGGAGTTTGCCAGGAATACGCCGTACTATATTGTCAGGAAGGAGACAGGAAGATCGAGTTTAGGGATTATAACAGGGATTCGAGTCTGTAAATATGAGGAGAAATTTTTTGAAGAGGGGGGAAGTAAGCTAGTTAGCGAGTGTTGGTGGGAGAAGGAGAACAGACGTAGTGGTGCAAAGATGGAGGTGGAAAGGGAAAGTTATTTTAAAACGAATGGATTGCAGATGGATAAAGTGAGAAGGATGCACGAGGATGGAAGGAAGGTATATAAGTTGGTTCAAAAGAACGACATGGAGAAAGAGAAGGCAGAAAAAGAGGATAGAATAAGAGAGTCAAGGCTTAACGGGAATTATGTGTGGGTTATGCCGAGGGAAAGAGCGCAATATTTGTGTGAAAAAGGAGAGCAAGGAAGCCAGGAACTTATAGCGAGAATGAGATGCGGTTGCATGGAGGATTATAATAGGTTCTGGCTTTCTAGGCAAAAGAGAATGTGTGACCTATGCGGGAAAGGGGATGTTAAAGCATAGCACAGGTTAGATGAGTGTGAAGAGGTGGAAAGGAGTGGGATAAGCATGAAGGTATTGTTGCATGAATGGGGGGACAAAAGGACAGTAGCATGGGTGAAGGGGTTATTTTGTAAGACATAGTTGTAAGAAAATTCAGTACAAAATGGAATTGTAAGCAAGTCAATTTTTTAAGGCGATTAGGCCGAAAAATAAATGTTTATCTATCTATCTATCCATCTATCTATAGCATCTCCGAATTAAGTTTTTGAACATTTTCATTTTTGTGGAAAAAAGCCGGGAAAACTGTATTCGATTGACTGCACGGCGAAGTATCACATGCCCTTGTGCGGGTTACGAAAACTTCACTGTGGGAGGAGTCTGTACATTTGGCCGGCACCCTGTTTGTGTTTGCAATTATTGTGCTTATGCATTTTTTTAGATATTGACACAAAATTTGTTTAAAAAAAAACGTAAAAAATATGTCTTTTTCGGGTTGCTTTCTTGGAAGAGCTGCACATTGTTACGTTATAATTTGCGCTTAAAAACCCATTTCCGCTTCTGCGAGTGGTTTTTTATATTTTCAGTTGCTAATTTAAGTTGAGAAGATGATTTGTGTATCAATTGGAATAATTTTGAGACAGCGCACAGACAATTCAAAAGTATTCTTTTTTAAATACGCTGCCCTCCCACTTATCGCACTAACAGATATCGTGATTTCTACTTGCTTTGCTCCTACTGCGGACATATGCATGCGCACGCATTAAATAAATTGCTCGAGCGTAAACATAATAAAAAAATTTTTATATTTAATTCAAAGTTATGAAGAGATTAATACTTAATTCTTCCTTTAATTTAAAGTATTTATCAATTCATGCATTAAGGCTAAGAATTCTTGACCGAAAAAGAAAAAAACGTGCATTGGAAGAAAAGTTAAAAATAATTCCTCGCATTGAGAAAGGAGACAGCCATTTGTACAGACCAAATAAATATAATTACAAATCACTTTCAATATTTATTCCCAGAGTTAATCAATTTGTATTAAATTTGTATTAAGGAACTTTTCGAGTCAAAAATCAGATATCTGACAAAGGTACGTTTTCTATCACTTTTAGAATCAAAACAATATCATTGATAATGTAAATTTTAAAAAAATTAACCACAAAAAATGTATTTAAACAATGTATTTCACGACTGCATTTTTTTAAATATCACTTATCAATTTTTGAAAAATGGATTAATTTTAATCAATAATAGCTTACTTTTTCAAGAAAAACATGCGGCGTAAATAACCAGACAAAAAATATTAAATTACATAATATTATATTTGAAATATATTGAAAAACTTAAATGCCTATCTACAGTTCTCAAGTATTAAAATTTTTTTCAAAGAGAACTTGTAAGAAAACACGAAGTTTTTAAATATTATTCAAGGGAAAATTTCTATAATAACCTCTGAATGGGCTTTTCTAGCCGCTTACTCAACTGTAAAATGTTGACATTAACTTTTTAGAATAGATTCGATTTTTTCAATGCGTCAAATACCTGGATAAAGCGCAAGGGGCGATCGTTATTTGATGTAGTGGGGGAACTCAACGCGAATTCCATTCCCAGCGTTTTGCGATAAGTGGGAGGGAACTGTATATAAATATTGGCAAACTTCACATAACTAAACTTGAATTTGTATGAACTTACTTATTGTATGAGCATCTTGTGTTTTATTTTCGTTCTCCAAATCTCAGAACTTCAAAATGGTTTAATTATAACATTTATGTGTATAATTCGTTTAAATTATTCATTGTCCATGTGACTTGGGAGACATAACTAGTTATACAAAGCGCGCAGTATGGGATAATATATAATGAAAAATTGTTTGTTTTTTTTTTTTACTTGTGCTGTTAGAAGTGAGGCATCTAGATGGATCAATGCACTTTCCTCACTTGTAATGTCAAGCTCCAGACCCAGCGTTCTAGCCGTCTGCTCCACAGCTTTGTAAAGTAACGCTCTTTTTCCAATCATTTCGTGATTCCTCACCATTTTTAGAAGAAGCTCTCTTCTAGTCGTGGTGATGTCAGCTGTACCCATGATACTTCGGTTATACAGACATCAGCTGTTTGGATGCGGGCGGCGTGGGATGTACAAGCGCGGAGCTGACAAAATTAATATGTAAACTCTTCTGCGCATGCATGATATAATGCGTAGTGATTTCAAGGGCCGTAAGCCAGTGCTTCTTCTATGGAATCACCCGAATCAAGTAGAGTAGTACCGGCGTGGTAAGTATATCAGTCGCCTTCTGCACTGATTTTATATTCTAAATGCGGTTCTTAGATACGTCTAGGTATAGGTTGGTCTCTCCAGCGTTAGGTTTTCTGCTAGCACTCTTATCCATCAGCCCAGGGTCCTTGGGAACGCCAGCAATTCGACCTCGCTTCAGATAAATCTTGACACACTTGTTCAGTTCAAAGTCCATATTAATCTCTACTGTGTACGAATAGACGATGCTGAAATCATTCTGAACCTAACTTGCGTTAAAAGAATAGATATTCTGGTCAACCATATAAAATACATGAGTAACCTTATGCTCGAGGTGATTGGTGTCATCGAATAGTCCAGGAAATAAAGGATTTTTTCAGCACAAAACTTTTTAATTAAAACGAAGTGTACAATTGGGTAGTGCTGGTGCCTGGGATGAAGGTCAGTAATTTTGCAGGCATACATGTATGTGCTGCGCGAGGTTCGCAATGTATAAAGTTGGCGAAATCATGTTTTTTTTGGGGAAATTGCAATCAAGTTATAATTTAGGGGAAAAATTTCCATTCGAAATTAAGGGTGTTAAAAAGATCTATAATTTGTTTGGTCGAACGTTGAGATTGTTTCATTTTTTCCCTCAAAAAGTAATAAAAATCGACAAAAATGGCCGTTTTACCATATTAAGTCATTTTTGCAAAAAGTGCATGTATATCTTTCAAAGTTTCGGAAAATGTATGTTTTGTTTAATTATTTGTTATTAAGATATGTACTATTTTGTCGACGGGGCTAACTTTGTTTAAATGTTGACAAGGCCATAAAAGCGGACAATTTTTAATCCTAAAAAGTTCTATTATTATGTACGCTTAGTGACAAATTATATTTGAAAATGAAGTTGGTAAAAAATTACTGGAAAAGATTGGAACGTTTTTGTCTCGTAAATAAATGGAATAACTTCTTTAATCTTCATATTTAACAATCAGGATTACAGTCAATCGAGATCTACAATTTTTTTATTATTTTAAAATATAACAAATTTCTTTTTGTTAATTAAGGAGTCAGTTAATTTCTTTATGGCAATTATTGCAGTCGTAATTTTCAAGATACCTAGCTAAAATTTATAGATTGTGTAGAAGGATACTGATACTTACTGCAAAAAAATGGTAAAAGAAATCAATTGTTAACATAGTGTTTATAATTGTGGTTTCTTTAGGTCCCAGCTTGGACGCTGTGTATGGTGGTAGAGTGGGGTAAGCTGCTTTTGCCTGGTTGGCATTCGCGTCAAATTGAATTCGCGCATTCAAAGTGCAATAGCATGAAAAATCTTCTGAGCAAATGGACATATCGCGATGTTTTTTTAATAATACTAACTTCTTGCGCTGCTATTATAAATTATGTAACATAAGCACAAAAACGTACGTCTAATGCTCAAACTGCAGGTGTACTTCTTTCTATTTTCACTATTGGTACAATTACTTTAGTCATTTTTTGATGTAATGTAAGCAGTGCTTTAATGATTAAATGGTCAGTAGAAATCTTCAACTTAATGTCGAGTAAATCTGAGGGCACGGAAAAGTTTCAAAAATCAAAAATTTACTAAAGTAAATCAGAAGAAAATGACATGACATGAATATAATGAAAAACACCTTTTACATTCATTACAAATTTTTCTAATATTAATTTTAAAACTTTAAAGCAAGTGTGATGTGCCACGAGGAAAGGGACCTTAGAGTTAGAAAATCGTTATTCAGTTTTTCTAGGTTATTAATTAACAAAATCAGAATTATTATTAAACTGCAAAGTAAGTGAGGCATGAATCGCCTATTTTGACGGGTGCGGGTAACCCGAGAAATCCAGTCCCAACACTTTTCACCTTATCTTCCTGTTCTTTGTCCGTGTGATACAGAATGCGAGGTGAGAAGGTGTAGTCTTAAGTGGGTGGGGGTGGATACCGGAGATTTTCCCCCAGTAACCCTATGGTCCTTTTGCTCCTGGCACGTATGAAATGCTGCTTACATTACATCGAAAAATGATTTCAGTAATTCTACTATCAGATTCAAACTTGGTGTGGTGTTTAAAAGAATCCAGAAAAATGGCGATTAAAGAGAAGGAGGACTTGCCTTACACATGTAACAACGACAGAAGATCCTGCTCTAGAGGATCAGCTGAAATATTCCATAATTTGCATAAATTGTGTCTGGAACGTCCATGGAATAGAAGAGGGAGGAGAAAAAGAAATATGAACGACCTTCCGCAAGCTGTCGCGAATTGATGAAGAGAATTCAGTCGAAGAAGAAGAACCAGAAGTGAATGATGACACAACAGAAGTAGAATTGGTTCCATCGAGAATGTCAAAACGAAGAAAAGTTGCCAGATCAAAAACATTAAAATAAATACATCTGAAGATACATATAAAAATCTGTCCCTCCTTCAATGCATTGATCAATCCATCCATCCATCCATGTGAATTAGGCTTTAGGAGGAAACCACAAGAAAAAAAGCGTCATTTACTGTACATCATGGGTGGTGTGGAAACGAGAACAATGAACAATAATAATTATTATGATATTATTATGATAGGACAAAAATAAATATAACAATAGTTAAATATTATAATAATATTATTAATTAATAATAATTAATCGATAATAGCTTCAATTTCAGGTGATAATAGGCCATTTATGCAGTCTTTATAAATATCTCAACACATAAAATGGTACTTCACTGGATTTTGTGCGCCATTTTTCAAAATGACGTCGAAGTTTAAAGAGGAGATGTTTGCAAACTTAATATGTTTTTCAGGATGTCGAAATGTGATATACAGGGTGTCCCAAACTCAACTGTTCTGACTTACATATCAGTATAAAAATATTTGTTTAAATAAATCGAAAATTCCTTTCCAGAAATCAGCTGAAGTTTTAGTTGTTGAATTATAGAATATCAAGGCTGGATTAATCAGAATCGGGTTATAAATATACGTGCGTGCGTAAGCGGGAGTTGAAGGCAGCTTTATCGAAGCCAGCGCCGAGGTGGAGGTGGCAACGGAAGAACAGCAGTCGCTGCATGGTTTTGCTAACTTGGGTAATTCGCGCAGCGTATGGATATCTGCCTGTAAACATACTGACCTTCATACCAGGGGTGGAAGTGTGATGCAAAAAAAGTAGAGGGCTAATGACTTCGCATTGAAAGAAGCCCCTCTGGAAGGTGACGCTGTTCGTTGTAGATGAACCTTGAAGCTTTCCAACAGAGGTGATAACTCTGTAGGAGATTAAATGAAAAGCTTTCCGATAGTCATTCTAAGCTATCTACAGACAGCGCTAGTGGAATGTTGCGTCTTTACAGACGCAACGGTCAATTAGCAGGTTATCCCGGCAGCCTGCTACACATTTTTCCAATCCCATTGTTCGTAAGTCTATCCCAACGCAGGTCCAATTCTCTGAACAATCCTGTAGTTCAGAAGAGCTTTAAATATCTTATACAACGTGCTATAACAAGTTATTGGCATGTTGTTTCTTGGGTTGGGCAAGTCGCCTTTCTTCGATAAGTGTACAGTGCGTCCTACCACCAGCCACAATAGAATTGGAATATCTAACTTTACCCCTTGCTGCTTTCTTCAGCTCTTCGGTAGTGATTGATGGACATTCCTCCTCAGATGTTGCAAGATTGGCATAAAGCTAATTTAAGCTGAGAATAATTTTAAAATCTTCCTTCAGTTACTGTTGGACCTCATAACCTTTCATAAAAAATCTCGACATCCTCGAGCTTGAGCATATTATTGACAGAAACGGGGACATTGCTGAAGAGACGCGATGGATCAGTGAGAAACTATTGATTCTTTCCTACGCCTTCCTCTTTTCTACTCTCCTTCTTGCATCTGATAACATCCGTATTTTGTCGACAATTTGCTGCGTGATTGTCTTCAATTTTGACTTGTTTAGTGTGGGATGGTAGATCCTTAGTTTATGAGATAATATTCGAACCATTTTTGTGAACGACTTACTAGATGTTATGTGGTCAATCGCACACTGAATATGGGACGTATTCTTTCTTGACCATCGAATCTTCTTGTTCACTTGATGCAAGCGTCTTTTCGGTCTTTTGATCCATCGACGATTTTAGCCTTTGATATGAATCAGTCAAAGCTCTCTCCGCACCATAAACTGCAAAATTGATGGCCTAGAGGTAGGTCTTCTTCGAGATAACCTTTAGAAGGGTCTCAGCTAATTCAGCCAGATCTTGTAGCTTAGGGGAACCTGGATATTAATGTCCTTTCTTTTCCTGAAATTGAAATTATCTCTCAAGGGCATGGCTGCTTTCCGCTATTGGTCTTAATGTCTTTTCTTCCCGTTCATCTGCGGCTTGTTTCCAACCAAATTGCTGATTTGGCAATCAAAAATAGAATAAATAAATTTCTACTTAAAATAATGATTAAAAAACCGGTGCTTTTAAAAAATAAGTTGAATTTTTAATCAGAGAAATGGATCTTTACATAATAAAATAAATTTTTAACAAAAAAGTTCAATAAAACAAGTAATTTCATTTCTAATCCAGAAATTAATTCTATACCAAAACGAAAAACTTACAATAAAATACATAAATTTCCAACCAAACTGTTGAATTTTCCACCAGAAATAGGATAATTAAATTGTCAGTATAAAAATTGAATGAAAAATTAACAAATTTTCAACAAAATAGTCAAGTTTTTAAGCAGAGAGGTAGATCTTGAAATAAAAAAATCCATTCTTAACAAAGAAGTACAAATTTCAACCAAGTAATTGAATTTTCAGTCCAGAAAATTAATTTCCTACAAAAAAGTCGAACCCACAATAAAATACATAAATCTCCAGCAAAATTGTTGACGTTTCCAAAAAAGTAGAATAATTAAATATTCAGCTAAAAAATTAATTTAAACATTAAAATTTTCAACAAAGTAGTTGTGTTTTTAAAAAGGAAGTACAAATTGTAACCGAGAAATTGAATATTCTATCCAGATGATTAAGTTTCAAAGAAAAAAACACGAAAATTCAAGAATATTCTGATATTCACAATCATTAAAATTTTTTTTAACATGCTAATAGTATTAAAAACTTTCTTCCCTATTCGTTAGGTAACGATGGATACCACAATATTACTGAATATCAAAGAATTATTAATTGTAAACCTAATTTAACACATTACACTCTTGAGAAAAAATTATAGAACATCTTTTATTCAAAAAACTCTAACAATCCAGATCTACAAATTAACAAACATAAATAATTATACTCGAGCAATCCAGATATTTCTGATCCGTGGATTGTTAATTGTACGAACAGTTAGATTCCTGAACATGTTAACGATATCCTTAGACTAGATGAAAAATTTTGTTCTACTTTTCTAACTGCAAAAAATCAACACATCTTTGAAATTGTGAAAGATAAGGGAACTAGTATTAATAAAATTCCAGATAAATTGCAAGCAGAATTAAGATACAAATTTCTTACCTTATCTTATCGATACATTAAAAACCCTAACCTTATCTCTGATTCAGATAGAATCATTTAAAAAAATATTGCTGAAACTAAAACCTTTCTCAAAGGAAATCAAGACCTTTATATAACACGTGCGGATAAAGATAATGTTACCGTCATTCTTATTAAACAAGATTATTATAATCAAATGGAACTAATATTAAACGATAAATCAACTTATGAAAGAATTCAAGATAGCCCCTTAAAAGCCATACAAAGAAAAACTTTTAATAAAATCAACAAATGGAGACTAAAAGGTTTTTTAAAATCTAAGATAAACAGGCAAGATCTCATTACAGAAAATAAAAATTTGGCCAGAATTTATGGTCTACCTAAAATGCATAAAAATGCCTTTCCTTTAAGACAGCTTGTTAGTTCCGTTAATTCGCCTACTTATACTATGGCTAAAATTTATAATAATGTATTAAACACTGTTCTACCTTAACCTAAATCTTTTATAAAAAATACCATAGAATTAAAACAAAAACTTGAAAAAATCATTATTCCTTCAGACCACATTGTGGGGTCTCTTGAAGTAACTTCCCTTTCACTAATGTTTCCGTAGAATTGATTCTAAATAGTGTAGAAAAAAGATGGTCTCACATTAAAAAATCACTGCACTACCTCTAGACAAAATCAAAGAAGGAATTAAATTTTTAATGGATGACACCTATTTTCATTTCAACAAATCTTTTTACAGACAAAACTTTGGAACTCCTGTGGGTTCTCCAAATTCTAATAACTCAGCAGACATGGTAATGCAAGATTTAGAATCTAAAGTTTTTAGCAAATTTTATTTTCAAATTTTTGCCTATTTTTGATATGTAGACGATACATTCTTAATTATTCCTAAAGATAAAATTGAACAATCTATTAAAACCTTTAATTCATTTCATGCAAGATTACAATTTACACATGAATTAGAAAATAACAATACTATCAATTTTCTCAACATCAGCATTATTAAAACTGATAATGGTTCTATTTCTACTAATTGGTTTCGCAAATCAACATATTCTGGCCGATTACTAAATTTTTTATCTAAACATCCTCTTCAACATAAAATTGCAATTATAAGAAAACTTAGCAGATTCAGCTGTTTTACTTTCTGACAAGAAATTTTATAATGATAATTTAAATACAGTCAAACATTATCTATTTTTAAATAATTATCCACAATACGTTATCGACAAAAAAGTTAATAATAGATTAAAAGAACTTAATAACATACATTTGATTACCAATTCTAATAATATTATAAATAAAGAATTCGAACTACAAAGTAACATTACTATTCCATATTATGGTATAATTTCCGATACTATAAAAATGTCACTTACAGAACAATATCAATGATAATATTTTTCACTTTTTTCTTTGGGATGAAATTGAAATATTACGTCACGAGAGTAATCATATAAAAAGAGCCTTTGTTGGAATCGTTTTTTTTTTAAAAAGAACTAGGTAATTCCATTAATAAAATTACTGATTTAGACTACCTTAATGAATCATGCGCTTCTTTCCTTGAATTCTTTCATTAAAAATAATAATTTTTTTGAATCTTTCTTTTTGTTCTTTCACAATACTATTAGCAACAATATCGACAAATCTAAAAATTAAAATTTGTTAATTCAGAAATCAAATTTATCTTGCTAGTTCCTACATTTTTAATACTTCCATCCCTCTATTTATATGCTTTAATAATTGTCGCCTTTTCTTCCGATTTATGGTATGATAGGTTAGTTTCCTTATTGACAGTCACTTTTGGAGTCATCCTTATGGGAGTAGGATGCTTTTCCATCCTGGACTCATACAAAATATTAATATTTATTTTTAACTTTTTAACAGAATTTACTTTTTTCAACTAGTCTTGTTACGTTTTTACATCTTAATGAACAATTGTAATTCAAAATAATCACTCAGGAATTTAAAATGTGGTAAATAAAAATGCTTCTTAATCTAACCTAACCTTACTAAAAAGTTATTTTTGTAATAATAATTAATAATTTTACTATTTTAACTTTACAGAAGATTAATTTTGATTAGGAAATTTCTTATTCACATCCACATTTTAACTTTAATTTACTAATTACAACTATTTTTAACTGACTCTAGAAAAATGATGTGTTTACGAAACTAATCCGTAAGTTTTTTTTTTTTTTAGTTACTAAGATTATTATACTATTATAACTCTTTTACATCCTCGCTATTTACTATTCTAGACTATACCTATTTTATCGATTCTCCCCTGATGATGGAAATGCTGAATTTCCGAAACGTTGGGATGATCTCTTTTACTTTTTGAAAATAAGAACTTGTCCGATAGCATTGTTGACAATTAATTTGTTTGTTTCATCTTCCTACATTAGTTTCTCTGACGTTAAAGATTTACTTATAAAAAAAAAGACGAATTTTCAACAAAATAGTTAAAGTTTGAATCAGAGAGTTGGATCTTCAAGTAATAAGATAAATTTGTAATAAAGAAGTACATCTTTCAACAAAATAGTTGAATTTTTAATCGGAGAGGTAGATCTTCAAATAGTAAAATGCTTCTTTAACAAAGAAGTGCAACTTTCAACCAACCAATTGACTTTTCAATCTAGAGGATTAATATTGTAGCAAAACAGAAGAGCTTACAATAAGATATATAAGTTTCCAACCAAATGGTTCAATTTCCCAACAAAAATAGAATAATTAAATTTTCAGTTGAAAACAATAATTAAAAATAATTGAATTTTCAACAAAATAGTCGAATTTTTAACAAAGAAGTTTAACTTTCAAGTAAGTAATGGGATTTTTAGTCCATAATCTTACTTTTCCACCCGAAAAGACGAACATGGTGTGACAACCTTCCCAGCTCTGTGGGACGCAAAACGGGGAACATTGTCCAAATGTGGCTTGCATAAAAGTAGCGAAACGCTGTTGACTGGTTAAAAGGAACCAGAGGTCTCCTCGGCGTCAGTCCAAAAATAATTTCTCATAACACTGATTCATAATTAAAGAATATAAATGGCTATTCCTCAATAATAAATTCACTTAGTAACACTAACGCGGCTTAAATTCTATCAAATTACTAACTGGCTTAACAAAACTAACATTTAAAGTTTAGCAAAAAAAAAAACCTGGAGAAAGAAACTCAATACTGGACATTTACTAAGATACTAGTTCTTTGGCGCGGGAAGCCCCGCTAACTTCAATAAAATCAACGCGCTTCATGTACGACATGTTTTACGAGTAGTGATTCATACCAAAAAAAAATAGAAATCGACAAAGAAAACCGACCGAATAAGTCACACAGAGATTAACTAGTCATATTTAATGGAAGTAAGAAAACGTTCACTGACGCTTACCTGAATTTACGTAGACCTCCAAGTAAAGTAATAAAAAATAAATAAAAGAAAGGAGACGAAACTTCTCACGCTAATGTGGCAGAACTAAAATTTAATTGCTGCGACGACGGTCAACACAAGACTCCCTGTTTTCCTGTCCTCTCGGCTTCTCCAATTCTCTCCATCCCGCCAGAATGCTTCACCGTCGGTGCTTTTACTTAATATCCGATTGCCGCCCTGTGAGAGTTTAACGGATGTCCCTCTAGTGGTGCGCCGGCTCAAATATTTGGCAAGATGGCTACGCCCAATGTTTTGACAGGTATCGGGCACAGTATTGCCCGGTACTTTATATGTGAATTTTGAATCTAAAAGGACATGGATTAATATTTGAGCCGACCAGGTTTCCATTGAATAGGCCCCTTAACTTAGTGTATACCTGTGGCTGCAGGTTTACTAGTCGGTTCGGTGGTGACACGAGGTGTAAGGTGCGAGGATCTTGGAGAGGATAAAATTGAGAAATACGTAGTCGAGTGGATCCCGATAAGACTTCAAATCCCTAATTACAGTAGACGTCCAGGGACCTATTTATCTTAAATTTAATTGACAAGCACAAGCTTTTGTGTAAAATCCTTGATAAATCGCCTATATCATTAAACCATACCCAGAAATCGTCTAAGTTTGCGCAAATTAGTAGGAGCAGGATACGATATTATTGGCTCAATTTTCTCCGAGTCAAGGTTCATTCCTGTCTTATGCAGGAAAAGTCAGGCGAATGTTCAGCAGATAGTCTGCTATAGATTCGTTCGACCTCTGCGTCCTTTTTCACCCTTCGTCCCTGACTCGCACTTAAAAATTAATTCCCTCGTACTTTCGTCTAAAGGCGATGGTGAATTTTTGCCAAGTATCTCTTCTCTCCCGGTGGAACCTATACCAGTGCTGTGCGGGTGGCTTTAATAAAAACGGAAGTGGTCTGAAAAGATCCCCATCCGACAAGGAACTGTCTTATCTACACTCATCGATTTGCGTTAAGAATTCCTCCGCACTACTATCACACTATCCGTTGTAACTAATATTCCATTTTATTACGATCGAGTGAATATCATCCCTATTTCTTTCACCTAGACTCATCGGCAATCCGCTAATATCCATAACTGTTCGATTTCTCGACGGATTTAATTTTCTTTGTTCGGGAAATTGGTTCCGAATATTTGCATCGGCACCCCTCCTGATAGAGTATTAAATCTGAAAGTAAAGATTTTATTAGAGACTCAAATTATAAATGAATTTTTGAATGTTTTCTAATGATAAAAGCGAAGGTGCGGGATCACAAAAGCGAAAGGAGAATTTCTGTTAAAAAAAAATTAAAATATCGTTTCCTCAAACTTTAAATTCATACCTTCGGCCAGATAATTCAGGATATTTTTATGTTGAAGAAATCCCTCTATTTAATCCTAAACGTCTAACCCTGACTGATTTAATTCTGACTGTCCAGGACTTAATTTTTTTAATTTAATCCGTTCACTTTTTTGTAAGCCTAATACAATTCCCATTTGGTGGAATCGAGAATTTCTTTTTGAATTTATCTCCCGAATGACAACGGGTTGAAAATGCTACTTAGATTTCTAAAATTGTCGAACACTGACAATTGAAAATTTTATCACTGGCACAGATTTCAATTAAGTAAAAGTATTCGACATTATTTTTGAACTTTATGGAGTAGGTTCTTAATCTCCCGAATTAAAGCGTGTTGAATAAGAACTTTATCCATTGTTCTGAAAAATTGACACTTTTAATCATAAAAATCTGTGAAAATACTTGCCTAGACATTCATTGTTGGAAAGAATAATCTATTTGAAACCTACGGAATGCTATCTATTTTTATTGAACGAGTACCGAGCTCGTTAACGTGTTCACGCAAAGGCAGCTTCCTCGTAGCGGTCCTGAGTGAAGAGTGCACTTCCTCGATTATTCCTCGTATCGTTTCAGTCTCTCCATTCATCAGACCCATTCATCCCCTCTCCTTTTCATTAATGAATGCGCACGCAATTATCCATTTTCCTTAAATTCGATGCCGTTTCATGTAATAGCTACATTCTTAAGATACATATAATTGTTTCGGTTATAAATTCGTGAGAGGTCATTCAGTAGTGTAATATAAATATTGGTCTTCCATTCTGAATGGATAATTTTATTTTTAATTCAACAGATATTCTGAACTGCTTTAGTAGAATGCAAGTTATCCCGACCACCTACAGTTAGATGAGAATCCTGAAACTAGGCTGTCATCCTTGGTCCAGTAGACTGGACTAAGCCTTTAAAGGCCGGAAGGATCATAGTCGAGTGACTGGCGGGGGTATACAAAGGGGTCACGAATGCGGATGGAGAAAACGTGACAACGCTTTACAAATTTCTTACAAATGCCATCCTGCAACATAGGTAGTCTATGAGGATAGCCGTTCTGGAATCGGATGTGTATCATAAACGGCGTGGAAAAAGGGATTTTATGCATGTGACGCAATTGTAGGGGCGTCCAAAGTATCCTGTAGGGTTACTATATTCGTGAAACGCGGAACCCGCAGTCTTTATTTCGACAGACAAATCCCGCTCCCTATTCTCCCTACCTCATCGCCATGTTATCACCGCAAATTCTTACAGCATTTACGAAATCGCGAAGATTTCCTAAATAATCGATAAACATTCCGAAAATTCTTACTCCTTTTCTGAAATCGCGAAAATCCTTTAAAAAACTCCCTAAAATTCCGAAAACTCCGAAATAATTACGAATTCCCGAAAAATTTCAAATGTACTAAAGTTCTTAAACCTTCCCGAAACTCTGTTGAATTCGCAATAATTCTCTCGAAATTATAAGTTTACAACAACCTCAAAATTCTGTGTCATTAGCCACAACTATCGCGAAAAATTAAATTAAATTTTTCATACACTTGCTAGGTTTAAAAAAAAAGAAATCCCGAACACCAGTATCGACATCAAAAATTCCCGTACGAATAGCCGAAAATTTCGAAAAACAACACAGCAATAATCATAATAGTACAATATAAGTATTCAAACAGAATAAAATGGCCGTACGGTAGCTTACCTCTAATTAACGAGGCTGCGTCGTTTTAGTTGAGGCGCTTTGTGGTGAAAAATTCACGAACGGGAATGCTCAAAAGTATTTTTGAAAGATGGTGCCCCATTTATGATATTTTTCTGTCCCACGTTGGGTGCCACTTTTTGTAACAATCTTCCCAGCTCTGTGAGATGCGAAACGGGGAACATCGTGCAAATGTGGCTTGTATAAAGGAACAAAATGTGGTTACCTGGTTAAAAGGCGCTATACGCCTCGGCGTTGAGTCCAAAAATAATTTCTCATAACAATAATTCATAATGAAAGAATTTAAATGGCTAATCCTCACCAATACATTTTAGCTCAGGGTAGAGGGAATTGTTAGGGCGAGAGAAGCATCATAACACTGAATTTAAGTGAAATAAATAATTAAAATAGTTTATTTTAAAAGTTACAAGGTGGCTTGAAAGGCAAGAGCACCGTCGATGTTCACTTCGTAACACGAATGTGGCTTAAAATCTAAGAAATGACTGACTTAACAAAACTAAAATTTAAAGTTTAGAAAAAAAAATGAGGGAAAAAAACTCCATACTAGACACTTACTAAGATACCAGTTCTTTGGCACGGGAAACCTCGCTAGCTTCGGTAAAAATGACGCACCGACATATTATTTCCGACATATTACTATTCGTACAAAAAAAATAGAAACCGACAAGGAAATCCGACCTAATCTCAACAATCACTCTAATCACACAGAGATTAACTAGCCATAACAACTGGAGGTAAGAAAACCTTCACTGACGCTTACCTGAATTCACATAAACCTTCAAATAAAGTAATCGAAGAAAAAGAATATGGAAATGAAATTCCTCATGCCAATTGTGGCAGAAGAAAAATTAGTTGCTGTAACGATGGCCAACACAAGGCTCTCCGTGTTTTCCTCTCCTCTTGGCTTCCCCACTTCTCTCTATCCCGCCAGAATCCTTCGCCGTCATGTGCTGCCATCTTTTACTTAAGGTGAAACGGTGACTTTCTCCAAATAGTTTCAGCAAAACCACTCGCAATATAATGCATTAATTCTAATTTTGTTTTTTGCATTGTTAAAAGTAATCGAAATCTATGGCGGGCTTCTCTTCAAAATTAATTTTTTTTCATTTTTTTAAATTTTTATTAACAAAATCTTAGATTATCTAATTCCGAAAATTTTGGATGTTAAAAATGGGAGAAGCCCGCCATGCGGAAAGTACTAATAAACATAATATCACTAAAAAAAAAATTATTCATTTATTTAAACAAGGTTTTGCTGAAAACAAAGTAAAATAAGCCAGGAAAAATTCTGCGGAAAACCGGTTTTTTAGTTCCCTTCTTTACCGCCAGTGGTCACTACTGATCAATTCTTGACTTGAGACTATCCTTGCGATAACTGCAATGTCGGTAACATTGGAGAACTTATACCTGCGTATACCTCAAAGCGAGACGAAGCCCTTGCTTATGA
>NC_046659.1:4557646-4562767 GCF_010883055.1 Belonocnema kinseyi | reverse complement strand
GAAATTAAATTATATTCCAAACTACACTTTTAATATCAATAAAATAAAAGTGATTATTAATCAATTTATCTATCCATAGATTTCGGTAAAAACGTGTTTTTTGCTACTAAAACACTCGAAATATAATGCAAAATTTGCACTTTTGTTTATTTAATGTTGATTGATATACTTTTTTATTTGGCTGGCTTCTCTCGAAATCAAATTATATTCGAAACTACACTTTTAATATCAATAAAATAAAAGTGATTATCAATCAATTTATCTTTCCGTAGATTTCCGTTAAAGAAAGTGGTTTTTTTTCTACCAAAATACTCGAAAAATAATGCAACGTTTGAACTTTTGTTAATTAAAAAAATTGGTTGAATTCCAGGAATTAGAAATTTTACGACAATTTAAAATTCTCCAATTTAAAAATTCCTAAATAATAAAACTTCCTATACAGCTTATGATATTACTGAATTTGAAAAAGAAGCACAATATAAAATTTACGTGATATAATTTCTGCAATAACAAAATATCCGATACTGTATTTTTTTAATTACTACATTTTCTATTTGGAATATTTTATTTTTGTGGAATTTTCAGTCTTCCTCCTGAAGCGGATTAGGTTTTGGGATTCTAGGTGCCGAATGAAATTGCTTGACCAGCCTAGCCTTAGAGCAGTGCTCGGCAAACTTTTTGTTTCATTTTTAGGTATGGTCAAGCTCCACCCGACTTAATTTTTTCTACTACTTTTGGGTCTATTCATTTACCTTAGGCATGTGAGCTCACTTCAGGATAGCTAAAACCTGTAAATCGGAAAAACAAAGGGATTTTTTTGGCTGGTTAGAGTCAGTGACTTAGACAAAAATCTTGCAAAAGTCAGGAATTTCCTATTTAAATAATTGTTTATGATAATAAATTAGAAAATTAAAAAAAAAATTAAAAATTAAAAAAAAAAAAAAAAAATTAAAAAAAAATTAACAGATTGTATTATTTTATAGGCCAGTGAAAATAAAGAAATCGCCAGAGTAAGCTTAATTAGAGTCATCGTTTGTGTTTGAAATGTCAACTACACTGCAACTTTGATACTGGGTCGATTTTGGGACTGGCTTTGGTGGGGAATTACCCAGATAGAGGGCCGCACACCCCTCGCAACTCTTTTTACTCCTATTTTCGGCGTGGCGTCAATGTTCGGAAGAACTTTATCAGGGGTCCGATATCTAGGGTTCAATGTATTATATTATTAGTTTAAAATTAATTTTTTATTTGAAAATTGATCTATTTCATATTATCTGAACACTGATTTTTGCACAATGAAAATTCAACCACTTGGATAAAAGTTGAACCACTTTATTAAAAATTAATTTTGTTTTCAAGTTTCAAATCTTTAGTTGAAAATTGAACTATTTTGTTTCAAATTTAGTTTTTTTTTCTGAAATGTTTTTATTCCTATACAATTATTCACCTAAAAAATGTCACTTTGTCAGTTTCTTCTCCTGTTGGTTAAAACTGCAACTTTTTGGTTAAAGATTAACTGTTTTGGTGGTAAATTAATAGATTCGGTTTGAAAATGCAACTGTTTTACAAAACAACTCGTCTTTTGACATGAAAGTTCAATTACTTTTTTTTCTTCTTGACTGAGAAATCTTTATATGCTGAAAATTCGTCTGTTTGGTTAAAAAATTGAATTCGTGGCTTAAACTACTTTGTTAACTTTGTTGTTAAAATAAAATAAAAGTGATTATGAATCAATTTATCTTTCCGTAGATTTCGGTAAAAAAGTGTTTTTTTTTCTACCAAAACGCTCAAAAAATAATGCAAAATTTGCAATATTGTTTATTTAATGTTGATTAGTATACTTCTATATTTGGCGGGCTTCTCTCGAAATTAAATTATATTCGAAACTACATTCTTAATATCAATAAAATAAAAGTGATTATTAATCAATTTTTCTCTTAGTAGATTTCGGTAAAAAAAGTTTTTTTTCTACCAAAACACTAGAAAAATAATGAAAAATTTGCACTTTTGCTTATTTAATGTTGATTGATATACATTTCTATTTGGCGGGCTTATCTCGAAATTAAATTATATTCGAAACTACATTCTTAATATCAATAAAATAAAAGTGATTATTAATCGATTTATCTCTTGGTAGATTTCGGTAAAAAAAGTTTTCTTTCTACCAAAACACTAGAAAAATAATGCAAAATTTGCACTTTTGTTTATTTAATGTTGATGGATATACTATTATATTTGGCGGGCTTCTCTCGAAATTAAATTATATTCCAAACTACACTTTTAATATCAATAAAATAAAAGTGATTATTAATTAATTTATATTTCGGTAGATTTTGGTGAAAAAATGGTTTTTTCTCTCGAACTCAAATTATATTTGAAACTAAACTTTTAATATTAATACAATGAAAGTGATTATTCCGAGCACAGTTGTTCGATTATTTAGATTAGATTAGGAAATTTCATTTTCCTGTGTCGAAAATGTTAGTGTCTGCTATTTTGTAAAGTCAAAAATTTTATTTTGGGAATCATCCATTATAAGGAGTTTTTTAATTTGCTATCATTAGAAACTATCGGTAGCCTTTTATGTGGAATGCTTTCTTTTTCGGGAATTTCTAGTCATCCTCCTCACATGGATTAGACTGATAAGAAACTATTACCAAATATCTGGACAATGAAGTCCAGACGGATTTTCAGTAAACATAAATATATCGGTTATGAGACCTAGTACCTGAAAGGCAGGTACAAAGTTGCCATCTTCATTACAATACCCTTCCAGATATCTTATTAGAAAGGTACAGAGGAAAATCGTTTACCGCTGCATGCCCCAAGTTCTTTCCTCAAAATAAGTTATTTGGGACTTGAGGATCGTGATTACTTGTGTAATTTAATACTTTAAGTTTTTTTTAATGAAAAAATGTGGCTATAATACGGCGAATATTTTTAATAATAGGTTTTAAACATTTTTTTTATTTAAAAACACAATCCGCTATTGGAAAGCGTATCGTAAACTAAGGTTTAAAGGAAATAACTTGTGTAGAAAATTAGCATATAAACAATAATTCCGAGATTTAAGTCTGAACAAAAAGTCAGCTCCTGCGAAAAATTCTGACCATATGTAGCTAAATGACTCGTCACATATGTGTCTCGCCCCGACACGCATGTATTTTTCTACTAGTTAGTCAGTTTTTTTTCATTTTTTGAAAAAATTAACTATTTAAACAATTATATTGTTTATAATTTTTAAAAATTTATTTAACAATTGTGGTGAACAATTCAGAGTTCTTAAGTGAAAAATAACATACCTTGAAGTATCATGAATGAAAAAAAATGTTGACCAATGCAAAAAAATTAGTTTCTGTAAAGGCTGGACACAACACTCCTGTTTAGTCAGCACGTGAGGTTAAGTCTAGTGGAAAGGCTTACTAGAGGAGGTAGGTGGCAATAAAATGAATACTGCCCCATTTGGGCGATCGTCTTTTCCTCCACGGCTACCTGCGTAACCTTCCCCTTCTACTACGAAACGACACTACCTCTCACTGGATTCGAAGTTGCTTTAGGCCCTCGATGCTATGTCCCCCATAAAGATAATGCATTTGTCTGTCAAATGACCCATTTCCTCTCTATTTCCACGCCTATACCTCGATTAAAAATTCTAATAGGCCGACGTAGTCCCTGATATTTTGACAAGTTTGAGAATATAATCGTTAATATAGGTAGATTCTCAACAATTGCAATTAAAATATTAAATTTTCATAAGTTCCCCATTAAATTAATGAAATGATTCAAAATAAATTTTCCATTGATCCTTAAAACTTAGTTTTGTAGAAATTGTTGATGTACACAGTGTTGGCCTTAGAGTCAGGTGAATTGAAAACAATTGAGTTGTTTCAAACGTGTTGGCACATAATGGCGATCCTTATCAATGAGTTTTCTTAAATCTGTGAAAAGTACATCATTTCTTGCAGGTATACACTTTTTCAATTAAAAGTACTATTCTCAAAAAAGAAATCTTTTAACGAAGAACAACTAATAAAAAAACAAATAAAATGTAGTAGAAAAATGTTGTAACCAAATTTATGAACAAATTTTTTTAAGTTTTTAGAAAACACTGCAAACATGAAAAAGAAATTGTTTGGCACTTTCGATCCATCACATATATCTCTAATGTTTTGTGAGTCTGTACTTTGTTTCTAAACTAGCATTCAGGTACCAAAAAAATTAGTTTCAATTTTTCAAAGGGATCAAAAAATAGAAGTTCAGTAGAAGGTTGTAGTTCAATAGAAGTATCTGGCGCCTACGAGATGAGATAGTTTTATTAGTCATTGCCGTTATTATGACGATTCCCACACATAGTGCGGAATTTGCATTTACTCGCGAAAGAAAAAATTTCAATTTAAAATTTAAGAAATTTTTGTGTAAAAGTATTGTTTGCAATGTAAAAATTTATAATCTTCAATATTTTTAAATCTATTTTGTTAATAAAATTTTATTTTAGACGTCAATATAAAAAAATATATAGAAATGCGAATTAAAACATTAAGTTTTTTGTTCTTTGCCTTTAACGTAAATGTAAAAACAAAAACAACATTTCTTAAATTTATTGTTATAGGTCTTTCCAGAAATCCATTCAGAATTTTTTATGAAATGTTATCCACAATTGGTGAGAAATTGCCTTAAAAATTTTATGTTGAACCTCATTTTTTTATGTCGCGCCATTGTGCAGCAGTTGGTTCTCACGCTTCGCACTCGATGATGTTTTTATCTCGCGCTTGATTATATGTTTACCTCGCGCTACGCGCTCGGCCTTTATATTTCCGCACATTCTTACGCAAACCTTTTAAAATGAAGACTCAAAACATCCACCAGTGTAAGTTTGTGATTGTGAATTCTCTTTTGTTAAAAGAACTTAGCTCAAGGGTTTGAGATCACCTACGGCACGCGACTTACGGCAATCGCACTCCGAGCTCGGTCTTTGCATTTCTCCCGCATTCGTGGACACACATTCTCATCACGTATTTTGTGCTTCGCACTCGATTTTGTTCAAAATGTCAACTTTTCTACATTATATACAACACTTTTATATCAAATATGATACATTCTTTATGTAACTCTGCCTCGGAT